>NW_027272963.1:0-108205 GCF_040938485.1 Diadema antillarum
TGTGGCAAACTACAATTCATAACACACTCTTATTTAAAAAAATAATAATTTCGTTTACTTGCACGAAAATTTGACGGTTTTACGTTGAAAACGGTTTCAAACCCGTTTTCAAAGTAATGTACGATTTACTCAATAACGGATTTTTGTAATTTAGGTCGAACCTTGCACAGATTTGTAACGAGTAACAAAATCGACGAAATCGACAGAACAAATACCAGGAATTTTCTCTCCTTGCATACCAGATCGAATATACTTGTCCGATGTTTCTCTACTTTGCGTCGTTACTATCAAATACCCAATTTACTGGAAATTCCGTGAAACTTTCATTATGGGCTAATTCGATTTCATCACCGTTATAACACCGAGAGTCATTACACAGACTCATTTCGTTTTAAAACATGATTGTGAACCAAATTGTCTACTTTGATCTTAATTTGTAAAGTCATGCTATATAGCATTTTCTTGTATTCACGCAGTTTCTTTTAAACTTGTGAATTGCGTCATAAGAAAGGAAAACGAAATTCCCAATTCAATGATTTGTTTCCTTTCAACAAAGAGGGAAGAGCTCTCTTCCAGATTTACAAAATTCGCGGTGAATGAAAACATTGCTACATATAATTTGCTATATTTTATGTCATTGGTAGTAATGACGCAAAGATAAGAAACCCTACGACACGCAATTAAAGGATAGAGAAGAAAAAAAGGCCTTTCATTCGTTCTATTACTTTCAAATACTTTGGTACTTGTGGCAAACTACAATAGACTATCAAGCATCTTATATTGGTCATCTATCATTCACCTGAATTCCTAACACACTCTTTCTTGAAAATTGAATATTTCTCTTACCTTGCACGAAAATTTGACGGTTTTACGTTGGGAACGGTTTCGAACCCGTTTTCAATGTAATGTACGATTTACCCAATAACGGATTTTGTCTAACCTTGCACAGATTTCTAGCGAGTAACAAAATCGACGAAATCAACAGAACAAATACAAGGAATTTTCTCTCCTTGTATAACACATGGAATATACTTGCCCGATGTTTCTCTACTTTGCGTCGTTTGCCACCAAATACCAAATTTACTTGAAATTAAGTGAAACTTTCATTATGAGCTAATTCGATTTCATCACCGTTATAACACCGAGAGTCATTACACAGACTCATTTCGTTTTAAAACATGATTGTGAACCAAATTATCTACTTTGATCTTAATTTGTAAAGTTATGCTATAGAATCACTATTTTCTTGTATTCACGCAGTTTCTTTTAAACTTGTGAATTGCGTCATAAGAAATGAAAACGAAATTCCCAATTCAATGATTTGTTTCCTTTCAACAAAGAGGGAAGAGCTCTCTACCAGATGAAATTCGTGGTGAATGAAAACATTGCTACATATAATTTACTTTATTTTACGTCATTGGTAGTAATGACGCAAAGAGAAGACACCCTACGACACGCAATTAAAGGATAGAGAAGAAAAAAAGGCCTTTCTATTACTATTACTTTCTTCTTTCTATTACTATCACGTTCTATTACTTTCAAATACTTTGGTTCTTGTGGCAAACTACAATTCATAACACACTCTTATTTGAAAAATAATAATTTCGTTTACTTGCACGAAAATTTGACGGTTTTACGTTGAAAACGGTTTCAAACCCGTTTTCAAAGTAATGTACGATTTACTCAATAACGGATTTTTGTAATTTTGTCGAACCTTGCACAGATTTGTAACGAGTAACAAAATCGACGAAATCGACAGAACAAATACCAGGAATTTTCTCTCCTTGCATACCAGATCGAATATACTTGTCCGATGTTTCTCTACTTTGCGTCGTTACTATCAAATACCCAATTTACTGGAAATTCCGTGAAACTTTCATTATGGGCTAATTCGATTTCATCACCGTTATAACACCGAGAGTCATTACACAGACTCATTTCGTTTTAAAACATGATTGTGAACCAAATTGTCTACTTTGATCTTAATTTGTAAAGTCATGCTATAGCATTTTCTTGTATTCACGCAGTTTCTTTTAAACTTGTGAATTGCGTCATAAGAAAGGAAAACGAAATTCCCAATTCAATGATTTGTTTCCTTTCAACAAAGAGGGAAGAGCTCTCTTCCCGATTTACAAAATTCGCGGTGAATGAAAACATTGCTACATATAATTTGCTATATTTTATGTCATTGGTAGTAATGACGCAAAGATAAGAAACTCTACGACACGCAATTAAAGGATAGAGAAGAAAAAAAGGCCTTTCATTCGTTCTATTACTTTCAAATACTTTGGTACTTGTGGCAAACTACAATAGACTATCAAGCATCTTATATTGGTCATCTATCATTCACCTGAATTCCTAACACACTCTTTCTTGAAAATTGATTATTTCTCTTACCTTGCACGAAAATTTGACGGTTTTACGTTGGGAACGGTTTCGAACCCGTTTTCAATGTAATGTACGATTTACCCAATAACGGATTTTGTCTAACCTTGCACAGATTTCTAGCGAGTAACAAAATCGACGAAATCAACAGAACAAATACAAGGAATTTTCTCTCCTTGTATAACACATGGAATATACTTGCCCGATGTTTCTCTACTTTGCGTCGTTTGCTACCAAATACCAAATTTACTTGAAATTAAGTGAAACTTTCATTATGAGCTAATTCGATTTCATCACCGTTATAACACCGAGAGTCATTACACAGACTCATCTCGTTTTAAAACATGATTGTGAACCAAATTATCTACTTTGATCTTAATTTGTAAAGTTATGCTATAGAATCACTATTTTCTTGTATTCACGCAGTTTCTTTTAAACTTGTGAATTGCGTCATAAGAAATGAAAACGAAATTCCCAATTCAATGATTTGTTTCCTTTCAACAAAGAGGGAAGAGCTCTCTACCAGATGAAATTCGTGGTGAATAAAAACATTGCTACATATAATTTACTTTATTTTACGTCATTGGTAGTAATGACGCAAAGAGAAGACACCCTACGACACGCAATTAAAGGATAGAGAAGAAAAAAAGGCCTTTCTATTACTATTACTTTCTTCTTTCTATTACTATCACGTTCTATTACTTTCAAATACTTTGGTTCTTGTGGCAAACTACAATTCATAACACACTCTTATTTGAAAAATAATAATTTCGTTTACTTGCACGAAAATTTGACGGTTTTACGTTGAAAACGGTTTCAAACCCGTTTTCAAAGTAATGTACGATTTACTCAATAACGGATTTTTGTAATTTTGTCGAACCTTGCACAGATTTGTAACGAGTAACAAAATCGACGAAATCGACAGAACAAATACCAGGAATTTTCTCTCCTTGCATACCAGATCGAATATACTTGTCCGATGTTTCTCTACTTTGCGTCGTTACTACCAAATACCCAATTTACTGGAAATTCCGTGAAACTTTCATTATGGGCTAATTCGATTTCATCTTCCGTTATAACACCGAGAGCCATTACACGGACTCATTTCGTTTTAAAACATGATTGTGAACCAAATTGTCTACTTTGATCTTAATTTGTAAAGTCATGCTATAGAATCAGTATTTTCTTGTATTTACGCAGTTTCATTTAAACTTGTGAATTGCGTCATAAGAAATGAAAACGAAATTCAAAATTTGTTTCCTTTCAACAAAGAGCTTTGTAATAAATTCACAAAATTCGCGCTTTGTTACATATGTCGTTACATATAATTCACTATACATTGCGTCATTTTAAGTAATGACGCAAAGATAAGAAACCATAGGACACGCAATTAAAGATAGAGAAGAAAAAGGGCATTTCATTCGCTCTATTACTTTAAAATTCTTTGGTACTTGTGGCAAACTGGAAGTAATTAGACTATCAAGCATCTAAAATTGGTCATTTGTCATTCACGAATTCATAACGTTCCCTTTTTTGATAATCAATTTTTTCGTATACCTTGCCCGAAATTTTAACGGTTTTACACGTTTTGAATGGGTTCAAGCCCGTTTTCAATGTAATGTACAATTGTTCATTTGTCATTCACTTGAATTCATAGCGTTCTCTTTCTTGATAACCAATTATCTAGTGCACCTTGCACGAAAATTTAACGGTTTTATACCATTGGGAACAGGTTCAAGCCCGATTTCAATGTAATGTACGATTTACCCAATAACGGATTTTGTCTAACCTTGCACAGATTTCTAGCGAGTAACAAAATCGACGAAATCAACAGAACAAATACAAGGAATTTTCTCTCCTTGTATAACACATGGAATATACTTGCCCGATGTTTCTCTACTTTGCGTCGTTTGCTACCAAATACCAAATTTACTTGAAATTAAGTGAAACTTTCATTATGAGCTAATTCGATTTCATCACCGTTATAACACCGAGAGTCATTACACAGACTCATCTCGTTTTAAAACATGATTGTGAACCAAATTATCTACTTTGATCTTAATTTGTAAAGTTATGCTATAGAATCACTATTTTCTTGTATTCACGCAGTTTCTTTTAAACTTGTGAATTGCGTCATAAGAAATGAAAACGAAATTCCCAATTCAATGATTTGTTTCCTTTCAACAAAGAGGGAAGAGCTCTCTACCAGATGAAATTCGTGGTGAATGAAAACATTGCTACATATAATTTACTTTATTTTACGTCATTGGTAGTAATGACGCAAAGAGAAGACACCCTACGACACGCAATTAAAGGATAGAGAAGAAAAAAAGGCCTTTCTATTACTATTACTTTCTTCTTTCTATTACTATCACGTTCTATTACTTTCAAATACTTTGGTTCTTGTGGCAAACTACAATTCATAACACACTCTTATTTGAAAAATAATAATTTCGTTTACTTGCACGAAAATTTCACGGTTTTACGTTGAAAACGGTTTCAAACCCGTTTTCAAAGTAATGTACGATTTACTCAATAACGGATTTTTGTAATTTTGTCGAACCTTGCACAGATTTGTAACGAGTAACAAAATCGACGAAATCGACAGAACAAATACCAGGAATTTTCTCTCCTTGGATACCAGATCGAATATACTTGTCCGATGTTTCTCTACTTTGCGTCGTTACTACCAAACACCCAATTTACTGGAAATTCCGTGAAACTTTCATTATGGGCTAATTCGATTTCATCTTCCGTTATAACACCGAGAGTCATTACACGGACTCATTTCGTTTTAAAACATGATTGTGAACCAAATCGTCTACTTTGATCTTAATTTGTAAAGTCATGCTATAGAATCAGTATTTTCTTGTATTTACGCAGTTTCATTTAAACTTGTGAATTGCGTCATAAGAAATGAAAACGAAATTCAAAATTTGTTTCCTTTCAACAAAGAGCTTTGTAATAAATTCACAAAATTCGCGCTTTGTTACATATTTCGTTACATATAATTCACTATACATTGCGTCATTTTAAGTAATGACGCAAAGATAAGAAACCGCAGGACACGGAATCAAAGATAGAGAAGAAAAAGGGCATTTCATTCGCTCTATTACTTTCAAATTCTTTGGTATTTGTGGCAAACTGCAAGTAATTAGATTATCAAGCATCTAAAATTGGTAATTTGTTATTCACGAATTCATAGCGTTCTCTTTCTTGATAATCAATTATTTTAGTACCTTGCACGAAATTTTAACGGTTTTACACGTTGGGAACGGGTTCAAGCCCGTTTTCAATGTAATGTACAGCTGTCACTTGTTATTCGCTTGAATTCATAGCGTTCTCTTTCTTGATAACCAACTATTTAGTACACCTTGCACGAACATTTAGCGGTTTTACACATTGGGAACGGGTTTAAGCCCGATTTCAATGCCATGTACGATTCACCCAGTACGGATTTCTTTCTCCGATGTTTCTTTATTTTGCGTCGTTACTGCCAAAGGCCTTTCATTCGTTCTATTACTTTCAAATACTTTGGTACTTGTGGCAAACTGCAATAGACTATCAAGCATCTTATATTGGCCATTTATCATTCATTTCAATTCATAACACACTCTTATTTGAAAAATAATTATTTCGTTTACCTTGCACGAAAATTTGACGGTTTTACGTTGAAAACGGTTTCAAACCAGTTTTCAAAGTAATATACGATTTACCCAATAACGGATTCTTGTCATTTTGTCGAACCTTGCACAGATTTGTAACGAGTAACAAAATCGACGAAATTGACAGAACAAATACCAGGAATTTTCTCTCCTTGCATACCAGATCGAATATACTTGCCCGATGTTCCTCTACTTTGCGTCGTTACTACCAAATACCCAATTTACTGGAAATTCCGTGAAACTTTCATTATGGGCTAATTCGATTTCATCACCGTTATAACACCGAGAGTCATTACACAGACTCATTTCGTTTTAAAACATGATTGTGAACCAAATTGTCTACTTTGCTCTTCATTTGTAAAGTCATGCTATGGAATCAGTATTTTCTTGTATTCACATAGTTTCTTTTAAATTTGTGACTTGCCTCATAAGAAATGAAAACGAAATTCCCAATTCAATGATTTGTTTCCTTTCAACAAAGAAGAAAGAAATTCCCAATTCAATGATTTGTTTCCTTTCAACAAAGAAGAAAGAGCTTTGTACCTAATTCACAAAATTCGCGCTGTGTTACATATGTTGTTACATATAATTTACTATACATTGCGTCATTGGTAGTAATGACGCAAAAATAAGAAACCATAGGACAAGCAATTACAGAGAGAGAAGAAAAAGGGCATTTCATTCTCTCTATTACTTTCAAATTCTTTGAAACTTGTGGCAATCTGCAAGTAATTAGACTATCAAGCATCTAAAATTGGTAATTTGTCATTCACGAGTTCATAGTGTTCTGTTTCTTGATAATCAATCATTTCGTATACCTTGCACGAGATTTTTAACGGTTTTACACGTTGGGAATGGGTTCAAGCCCGTTTTCAATGTAATGTGCAATTGTTCACTTGTCACACTCTTTCTTGAAAATTGATTATTTCTTTTACCTTGCACGAAAATTTGACGGTTTTACGTTGGAAACGGTTTCGAACCCGTTTTCAATGAAATGTACATTGTAATTCATAGCGTTCTCTTTCTTGATAACCAATCATTTAGTACATCTTGCACCAAAATTTAACGGTTTTATACCACTGGGAACGTGTCATGTACGATTCACCCAGTAACTGATTTCTTTCTCCGATGTTACTCTACTTTGCGTCGTTACCGCCAAATACCCAATTTACCGTAAATTCAATGAAACTTCCAAAATTCTGCTAGTTCGATTTCAGCACCGTTATAATGCCGAGACTCATTACACAGACTTTGAAACCACAATCGTGAACCAAATTGTGCGATCCTAATTTGTAAAGTCATGCTGTAGAATCACTATGTTCTTGTATTATGCAGTTTCTTTTAAACTTGTGTGATTTGTGTCATCAGAAATGAAAACTAAATTCACATTTTTAATGATTTGTTTCCTTTCAACAAAGAAGAAAGAGCTCTCTACCAGATTAACAAAATTGCGGTGTGTGAAAACATTGCTTCATATAATTTACTATATTCTGCGTCATTGGTAGTAATGACGCAAAGATAAGAAACCATAGGACACGCAATTAGGATAGAGAAGAAAAAGGGCCTTTCATTTCTTCTATTACTTTCAAATAGTTTGGTACTTGTGGCAAACTGCAATCGACTATCAAGCATCTTATATTGGTCATGTATCATTCACTTGAATTCATAACACACTCTTTCTTGAAAATGAATTATTTCGTTTACCTTGCACGTAAATTTGACGGTTTTACTTTGGAAACTGTTTCAAACCCGTTTTCAATGTAATATACGATTTACCCAATAGGGGATTTTTGTCATTTTGTCTAACCTTGCACAGATTTCTAGCGAGTAACAAAATCGACGAAATCTACAGAACATATACAAGGAATTTTCTATCCTTGTATAACCACATCGAATATACTAGCAAGATGTTTCTCTTAGCGTCATTATTACCAAATACCCAATTTACTGGAAATTTAGTGAAACTTTCATGGGCTAATTCAATTTCATCAGCGTTATAATACTGATAGTCATTACACAGAGTAATTTCGTTTGAAAACATGATCGTGAACTCAATTTTCTACTTTGATCTTAATTTGTAAAGTCATGCTATAGAATCACTATTTCTAACTGGTGTCAACTGGTTTTAACTGGTCTCAACTGGTTTCAACTGGTTTCATCTGGACTCAACTGGTTTTAATTGGGTTCAACTGGTGTCAACTGGTTTTAACTGGTCTCAACTGTTCTCGACTGGTCTTAACTGTTTTTTTTCTGGTTTCAAATGGTTTTAACTGGTCTCAACTGGTTGTACTAGTTTCAACTGGTTTTAACTGGTTTCATCTGGTTTCAACTAATTTGAAATGGTCTCAACTGGTTTCAACTGGTTTCATCTGGACTCAACTGGTTTTAATTGGGTTCAACTGGCCTTAACTGTTCTCGATTGGTCTTAACTGTTTTTTTCTGGTTTCAAATGGTTTTGACTGGTCTCAACTGGTTGTACTAGTTTCAACTGGTTTTAACTGGTTTCATCTGGTTTCAACTAATTTGAAATGGTCTCAACTGGTTTTAACTGGTTTCATCTGGACTCAACTGGTTTTAATTGGGTTCAACTGGTGTCAACTGGTTTTAACTGGTCTCAACTGTTCTCGACTGGTCTTAACTGTTTTTTTTCTGGTTTCAAATGGTTTTAACTGGTCTCAACTGGTTGTACTAGTTTCAACTGGTTTTAACTGGTTTCATCTGGTTTCAACTAATTTGAAATGGTCTCAACTGGTTTCAACTGGTTTCATCTGGACTCAACTGGTTTTAATTGGTTTCAACTGGCCTTAACTGTTCTCGATTGGTCTTAACTGTTTTTTTCTGGTTTCAAATGGTTTTGACTGGTCTCAACTGGTTGTACTAGTTTCATCTGGTTTCAACTAATTTGAAATGGTCTCAACTGGTTTTAACTGGTTTCATCTGATCTCAACTACTTTTAATTGGTTTCATCTGGTTTCAACTGGTCTCAACTTGCTTTAACTGGTTTGAACTGGTCTCAACTGGTTTTAACTGGGTTCAACTGATTTCAACTGGTTTGAACTGGTCTCAACTAGTTTCAATTGGTTTCATCTGATTTCAACTGGTTTGAACTGGTCTCAACTTTTTTTAACTGGTTTAAACTGGTTTGAACTGGTTTCATCTGGTTTCAACTGGTTTCAACTGCTCTCAATTGGTTTTAACTGGTTTCATCTGGTTTCAACTGGTCTCAACTTGTTTTAACTGGTTTAAACTGGTTTGAACTGGTTTCATCTGGTTTCAACTGGTTTGAACTGCTCTCAACTGGTTTTAACTGGTTTCATCTGGTTTGAACTGGTCTCAACTTGTTTTAACTGGTTTGAACTGGTTTCAATTGATTTTAATTGGGTTCATCCGGTTTGAACGGGTTTGATCTGGTCTCAACAGGTTTTAATTGGGTTCAACTGATTTCAACTCGTTTGAACTGGTCTCAACTAGTTTGAACTGGTTTCATCTGATATCAACTGGTTTAAACTGGTCTCAACTTTTTTTAACTGGTTTCAACTGGTTTGAACTCGTTTCATCTGGTTTCAACTGGTTTGAACTGCTCTCAACTGGTTTTAACTGGTTTCAACTGGTCTCAACTGATTTGGACTGGTTTCAGATGGCCTCAACCGGTTTGAACTGGGTTCAACTGGTCTCAGCTGGTTTTAACTGGTTGTACTAGTTTCAACTGCTTTTTACTGGTTTCATCTGGTTTTAACTAATCTGAAAGGGTCTAAACTGGTTTCAATTGGGTTCATCTGGACTCAACTGGTTTTAATTGGGTTCAACTGGTGTCAACTGGTTTCAACTGGTCTCAACTGGTTTTAACTGGCCTCAACTGCTCTCGACTGGTCTTTACTGTTTTTTCTGGTTTCAAATGGTTTTACCTGGTCTCAACTGGTTTTAACTGGTTTCATCTGGTTTCAACTGGTCTCAACTTGCTTTAACTGGTTTGAACTGGTCTCAACTGGATTTAACTGGGTTCAACTGATTTCAACTTTTTTGAACTGGTCTCAACTAGTTTCAATTGGTTTCATCTGATTTCAACTGGTTTGAACTGGTCTCAACTTTTTTTAACTGGTTTAAACTGGTTTGAACTGGTTTCATCTGGTTTCAACTGGTTTGAACTGCTCTCAACTGGTTTTAACTGGTTTCATCTGGTTTCAACTAGTCTCAACTTCTTTTGAATGGTTTAAACTGGTTTGAACTGGTTTCATCTGGTTTCAACTGGTTTGAACTGCTCTCAACTGGTTTTAACTGGTTTTATCTGGTTTTAACTGGTCTCAACTTGTTTTAACTGGTTTGAACTGGTCTCAACTGATTTTAATTTGGTTCATCCGGTTTGAACGGGTTTGATCTGGTCTCAACAGGTTTTAATTGGGTTCAACTGATTTCAATTGGGTTGAACTGGTCTCAACTAGTTTGAACTGGTTTCATCTGATATCAACTGGTTTAAACTGGTCTCATTTTTTTAACTGGTTTCAACTGGTTTGAACTCGATTCATCTGGTTTCAACTGGTTTGAACTGCTCTCAACTGGTTTTAACTGGTTTCAACTGGTCTCAACTAATTTGGACTGGTTTCAGCTGGCCTCAACTGGTTTGAACTGGTTTCAACTGGTCTCAGCTGGCCTCAACTGATTTGAACTGGGTTCAGCTGGTCTCAGCTGGTTTGAACTGGTTTGAACTGGTCTGAACTGGTCTTAACTGCTTTTTTTCCGGGTTTCAAATGGTTTTAACTGATCTCAACTGGTTGTTCTAGTTTCAACTGCTTTTTACTGGTTTCATCTGGTTTTAACTAATTTGAAAGGGTCTCAACTGGTTTCAATTGGTTTCATCTGGACTCAACTGGTTTTAATTGGGTTCAACTGGTGTCAACTGGTTTTAACTGGTCTCAACTGGTTTCAACTGGCTTCAACTGTTCTCGACTGGTCTTAACTGTTTTTTTTCTGGTTTCAAATGGTTTTACCTGGTCTCAACTGGTTGTACTAGTTTCAACTGGTTTTAACTGGTTTCATCTGGTTTCAACTGGTCTCAACTTGCTTTAACTGGTTTGAACTGGTCTCAACTGGTTTTAACTGGGTTCAAAAGATTTCAACTGGTTTGAACTGGTCTCAACTAGTTTCAATTGGTTTCATCTGATTTCAACTGGTTTGAACTGGTCTCAACTTTTTTTAACTGGTTTAAACTGGTTTGAACTGGTTTCATCTGGTTTCAACTGGTTTGAACTGCTCTCAACTGGTTTTAACTGGTGTCATCTGGTTTCAACTAGTCTCAACTTGTTTTAACTGGTTTAAACTGGTTTGAACTGGTTTCATCTGGTTTCAACTGGTTTGAACTGATCTCAACTGGTTTTAACTGGTTTCATCTGGTTTTAACTGGTTTCATCTCGTTTTAACTGGTCTCAACTTGTTTTAACTGGTTTGAACTGGTCTCAACTGATTTTAATTGGGTTCTTCCGGTTTGAACGGGTTTGATCTGGTCTCAACAGGTTTTAATTGGGTTCAACTGATTTCAACTGGTTTGAACTGGTCTCAACTAGTTTGAACTGGTTTCATCTGATATCAACTGGTTTAAACTGGTCTCAACTTTTTTAAACTGGTTTCAACTGGTTTGAACTCGTTTCATTTGGTTTCAACTGGTTTGAACTGCTCTCAACTGGTTTTAACTGGTTTCAACTGGTCTCAACTTTTGAATTGGTCTCAACTGGTTTTAACTGGTTTCAACTGGTCTCAACTGATTTGGACTGGTTTCAGCTGGCCTCAACTGGATTGAACTGGTTTCAACTGGTCTCAGCTGGCCTCAACTGGTTTGAACTGGGTTCAACTGGTCTGAACTGGTCTTAACTGCTTTTTTTCCGGGTTTCAAATTTTTTTATCTGATCTCAACTGGTTGTATTAGTTTCAACTGGTTTTTACTGGTTTCATCTGGTTTTAACTAATTTGAAAGGGTCTCAACTGGTTTCAATTGGTTTCATCTGGACTCAACTGGTTTTAATTGGGTTCAACTGGTGTCAACTGGTTTTAACTGGTCTCAACTGGTTTCAACTGGACTCAACTGTTCTCACCTGGTCTTAACTGTTTTTTTTTCTGCTTTCAAATGGTTTAACCTGGTCTCAACTGGTTGTACTAGTTTCAACTGGTTTTAACTGGTTTCATCTGGTTTCAAATGGTCTCAGCTGGCCTCAACTGGTTTGAACTGGGTTCAACTGGTCTCAGCTGGTTTGAACTGGTTTGAACTGGTCTTAACTGCTTTTTTTCCGGGTTTCAAATGGTTTTACCTGGTCTCAACTGGTTGTACTAGTTTCAACTGGTTTTAACTGGTTTCATCTTGTTTCAACTGGTCTCAACTTGCTTTAACTGGTTTGAACTGGTCTCAACTGGTTTTAACTGGGTTCAACTGATTTCAACTGGTTTGAACTGGTCTCAACTAGTTTCAATTGGTTTCATCTGATTTCAACTGGTTTGAACTGGTCTCAACTTTTTTTAACTGCTTTAAACTGGTTTGAACTGGTTTCATCTGGTTTCAACTGGTTTGAACTGCTCTCAACTGGTTTTAACTGGTTTCATCTGGTTTCAACTAGTTTGAACTGCTCTCAACTGGTTTTAACTGGTTTCATCTGGTTTTAACTGGTCTCAACTTGTTTTGACTGGTTTGAACTGGTCTCAACTGATTTTAATTGGGTTCATCCGGTTTGAACGGGTTTGATCTGGTCTCAACAGGTTTTAATTGGGTGCAACTGATTTCAACTGGTTTGAACTGGTCTCAACTAGTTTGAACTGGTTTCATCGGATATCAACTGGTTTAAACTGGTCTCAACTTTTTTAACTGGTTTCAACTGGTTTGAACTCGTTTCATCTGGTTTCAACTGGTTTGAACTGCTCTCAACTGGTTTTAACTGGTTTCAACTGGTCTGAACTGATTTGGACTGGTTTCAGCTGTCCTCAACTGGTTTGAACTGGTTTCAACTGGTCTCAGCTGGCCTCAACTGGTTTGAACTGGGTTCACCTGGTCTCAGCTGGTTTTAACTGGTTTAAACTGGTCTCAACTGGTCTTAACTGCTTTTTTCCCGGGTTTCAAATGGTTTTAACTGATCTCAACTGGTTGTACTAGTTTCAACTGGTTTTTACTGGTTTCATCTGGTTTTAACTAATTTGAAAGGGTCTCAACTGGTTTCAATTGGTTTCATCTGGACTCAACTGGTTTTAATTGGGTTCAACTGGTGTCAACTGGTTTTAACTGGTCTCAACTGGTTTCAACTGGCCTCAACTGTTCTCGAGTGGTCTTAACTGTTTTTTTTCTGGTTTCAAATGGTTTTACCTGGTCTCAACTGGTTGTACTAGTTTCAACTGGTTTTAACTGGTTTCATCTGGTTTCAACTGGTCTCAACTTGCTTTAACTGGTTTGTTAGATAGAGACCGTACAAGACATGGTGGCGGTGTGGCTGTATATATTTCCAAAAGATTCAACTATAAAATAAGAGACGATTTGAATTCATCTATTTTAGAATGCCTTTGGTTTGAATAGAATTATCCAAATAAGCCTTCCATCCTTGTAGGGGAATTTTACAGACCTCCGAATTCTCACGCTGATTTCTTTGACGAATTAGAGAGGACTTTGGGCTCTGCTCTCTCGGAACATATGAGTTGTACAGTATTATATTAGGTGATTTCAATTGTAATTATATGCCACACCAACATGATGTGAATGCCGAAAAAGTTATGTTTTATACAAATATGTACGGACCAAGTCAGTTACAAATACTGCTTCTACTTTTACTGCTTTTACTTTAATTGATTTGATATTTGTATCAAAGAACTTTACAGTGAATGGGGAATATTTGAGACTAGCATTAGTGATCATTATTTGGTATATGCTATTCGGGACTTCAGTGCAAAGATCCATCAAAAATCTGAATGTGCGTAATTTCGCTCATTAATAAATCTTAATGAGGAGGAATTTTATAGTGATTTGAGAAGTGCTCCGTGGCAGGTCATAAAAGATATAGACGACGTTGATGATACGTGGGATATGTGGTTGACTCTTTTCAATAATGTTGTCAACAAGCATATACCTTTGCGCAAAAAGCGGATAAGAAAACATGCATGTCCATGGATATCTAATGAGGTTGTTAAGCTCATGACGGAACGTGATAAAGTTCTCAAAGCTCCTAAAACTAACAACAGCAATGATCTTTGGAATACCTATAAATGTCTAAAACACAAAGTTACTCATCTCATGAGAATAAGAAAAAAACAGTATAACACTGACCAAATTTTACAAAATCGTAACAGCAGTAAAAAAATGTGGAAGAGCTTGAGAGAATTTACGCCTAAATCATCACTCATTTCTCCCAATACCATAAAGGTTGATGATGCAGAAGTATCGGACAACGCAATTATTGCTGAAGCATTCAACAATTTTTTCATATCTAATGCTACTAAAATTACAAAAGATCTGCAGAGAAATACTTCTCAAATGATATTAGATGAGGACAAAGGCTTTGTTCCTTCTCATTCTCAATTTAAATTAAGTATGATAACGAGAGATTTTGTATTTAGACAGTTCGAGCTTCTTGGCATAGATAAAGCAACCGGAGAAGGTCACATCGGCTACAAACTTTTAAAGATGACAAAGAATGTTATTGCAGAATCTCTTTGCGATATCATTAACAAATCCCTGTCTACGGGAGGTGTTCCACATGAATGGAAAAAGGCTCTTGTAGTACCAATATTCAAAGCAGGAGATATTTTTTCGTTGAATAACTATCGCCCCATTTCAATCTTACCAACAGTGAGTAAAATTATCGAAAGGACCGTACATCAACAACTGAGCGAATTCATGAATGCGAATGATTTACTACACCCTAATCAATCTGGTTTCAGACCATTTCATTCCACATCAACTGCTCTTGCAAAACTTGTGAATCAGTGGTCTTTGAATATAGATAATCAAATTTCTGGAGTTGAATTCATAGATCTTCGGAAGGCATTTGACGAACCTTGCACAGATTTGTAACGAGTAACAAAATCGACGAAATCGACAGAACAAATACCAGGAATTTTCTCTCCTTGCATGCCAGATCGATGTTTCTCTACTTTGCGTCGTTACTATCAAATACCCAATTTACTGGAAATTTCGTGAAACTTTCATTATGGGCTAATTCGATTTCATCACCGTTATAACACCGAGAGTCATTACACAGACTCATTTCGTTTTAAAACATGATTGTGAACCAAATTGTCTACTTTGATCTTAATTTGTAAAGTCATGCTATAGCATTTTCTTGTATTCACGCAGTTTCTTTTAAACTTGTGAATTGCGTCATAAGAAAGGAAAACGAAATTCCCAATTCAATGATTTGTTTCCTTTCAACAAAGAGGGAAGAGCTCTCTTCCAGATTTACAAAATTCGCGGTGAATGAAAACATTGCTACATATAATTTGCTATATTTTATGTCATTGGTAGTAATGACGCAAAGATAAGAAACCCTACGACACGCAATTAAAAGGATAGAGAAGAAAAAAAGGCCTTTCATTCGTTCTATTACTTTCAAATACTTTGGTACTTGTGGCAAACTACAATAGACTATCAAGCATCTTATATTGGTCATCTATCATTCACCTGAATTCCTAACACACTCTTTCTTGAAAATTGATTATTTCTCTTACCTTGCACGAAAATTTGACGGTTTTACGTTGGGAACGGTTTCGAACCCGTTTTCAATGTAATGTACGATTTACCCAATAACGGATTTTGTCTAACCTTGCACAGATTTCTAGCGAGTAACAAAATCGACGAAATCAACAGAACAAATACAAGGAATTTTCTCTCCTTGTATAACACATGGAATATACTTGCCCGATGTTTCTCTACTTTGCGTCGTTTGCTACCAAATACCAAATTTACTTGAAATTAAGTGAAACTTTCATTATGAGCTAATTCGATTTCATCACCGTTATAACACCGAGAGTCATTACACAGACTCATCTCGTTTTAAAACATGATTGTGAACCAAATTATCTACTTTGATCTTAATTTGTAAAGTTATGCTATAGAATCACTATTTTCTTGTATTCACGCAGTTTCTTTTAAACTTGTGAATTGCGTCATAAGAAATGAAAACGAAATTCCCAATTCAATGATTTGTTTCCTTTCAACAAAGAGGGAAGAGCTCTCTACCAGATGAAATTCGTGGTGAATGAAAACATTGCTACATATAATTTACTTTATTTTACGTCATTGGTAGTAATGACGCAAAGAGAAGACACCCTACGACACGCAATTAAAGGATAGAGAAGAAAAAAAGGCCTTTCTATTACTATTACTTTCTTCTTTCTATTACTATCACGTTCTATTACTTTCAAATACTTTGGTTCTTGTGGCAAACTACAATTCATAACACACTCTTATTTAAAAAAATAATAATTTCGTTTACTTGCACGAAAATTTGACGGTTTTACGTTGAAAACGGTTTCAAACCCGTTTTCAAAGTAATGTACGATTTACTCAATAACGGATTTTTGTAATTTTGTCGAACCTTGCACAGATTTGTAACGAGTAACAAAATCGACGAAATCGACAGAACAAATACCAGGAATTTTCTCTCCTTGCATACCAGATCGAATATACTTGTCCGATGTTTCTCTACTTTGCGTCGTTACTATCAAATACCCAATTTACTGGAAATTCCGTGAAACTTTCATTATGGGCTAATTCGATTTCATCACCGTTATAACACCGAGAGTCATTACACAGACTCATTTCGTTTTAAAACATGATTGTGAACCAAATTGTCTACTTTGATCTTAATTTGTAAAGTCATGCTATAGCATTTTCTTGTATTCACGCAGTTTCTTTTAAACTTGTGAATTGCGTCATAAGAAAGGAAAACGAAATTCCCAATTCAATGATTTGTTTCCTTTCAACAAAGAGGGAAGAGCTCTCTTCCCGATTTACAAAATTCGCGGTGAATGAAAACATTGCTACATATAATTTGCTATATTTTATGTCATTGGTAGTAATGACGCAAAGATAAGAAACTCTACGACACGCAATTAAAGGATAGAGAAGAAAAAAAGGCCTTTCATTCGTTCTATTACTTTCAAATACTTTGGTACTTGTGGCAAACTACAATAGACTATCAAGCATCTTATATTGGTCATCTATCATTCACCTGAATTCCTAACACACTCTTTCTTGAAAATTGATTATTTCTCTTACCTTGCACGAAAATTTGACGGTTTTACGTTGGGAACGGTTTCGAACCCGTTTTCAATGTAATGTACGATTTACCCAATAACGGATTTTGTCTAACCTTGCACAGATTTCTAGCGAGTAACAAAATCGACGAAATCAACAGAACAAATACAAGGAATTTTCTCTCCTTGTATAACACATGGAATATACTTGCCCGATGTTTCTCTACTTTGCGTCGTTTGCTACCAAATACCAAATTTACTTGAAATTAAGTGAAACTTTCATTATGAGCTAATTCGATTTCATCACCGTTATAACACCGAGAGTCATTACACAGACTCATCTCGTTTTAAAACATGATTGTGAACCAAATTATCTACTTTGATCTTAATTTGTAAAGTTATGCTATAGAATCACTATTTTCTTGTATTCACGCAGTTTCTTTTAAACTTGTGAATTGCGTCATAAGAAATGAAAACGAAATTCCCAATTCAATGATTTGTTTCCTTTCAACAAAGAGGGAAGAGCTCTCTACCAGATGAAATTCGTGGTGAATGAAAACATTGCTACATATAATTTACTTTATTTTACGTCATTGGTAGTAATGACGCAAAGAGAAGACACCCTACGACACGCAATTAAAGGATAGAGAAGAAAAAAAGGCCTTTCTATTACTATTACTTTCTTCTTTCTATTACTATCACGTTCTATTACTTTCAAATACTTTGGTTCTTGTGGCAAACTACAATTCATAACACACTCTTATTTGAAAAATAATAATTTCGTTTACTTGCACGAAAATTTGACGGTTTTACGTTGAAAACGGTTTCAAACCCGTTTTCAAAGTAATGTACGATTTACTCAATAACGGATTTTTGTAATTTTGTCGAACCTTGCACAGATTTGTAACGAGTAACAAAATCGACGAAATCGACAGAACAAATACCAGGAATTTTCTCTCCTTGCATACCAGATCGAATATACTTGTCCGATGTTTCTCTACTTTGCGTCGTTACTATCAAATACCCAATTTACTGGAAATTCCGTGAAACTTTCATTATGGGCTAATTCGATTTCATCTTCCGTTATAACACCGAGAGTCATTACACGGACTCATTTCGTTTTAAAACATGATTGTGAACCAAATTGTCTACTTTGATCTTAATTTGTAAAGTCATGCTATAGAATCAGTATTTTCTTGTATTTACGCAGTTTCTTTTAAACTTGTGAATTGCGTCATAAGAAATGAAAACGAAATTCAAAATTTGTTTCCTTTCAACAAAGAGCTTTGTAATAAATTCACAAAATTCGCGCTTTGTTACATATGTCGTTACATATAATTCACTATACATTGCGTCATTTTAAGTAATGACGCAAAGATAAGAAACCATAGGACACGCAATTAAAGATAGAGAAGAAAAAGGGCATTTCATTCGCTCTATTACTTTAAAATTCTTTGGTACTTGTGGCAAACTGGAAGTAATTAGACTATCAAGCATCTAAA
This sequence comes from Diadema antillarum, assembly GCF_040938485.1. Lineage (NCBI taxonomy): Eukaryota > Metazoa > Echinodermata > Echinoidea > Diadematoida > Diadematidae > Diadema > Diadema antillarum. Next base: position 18,770 of record NW_027272963.1, read on the forward strand.
ATTGGTCATTTGTCATTCACGAATTCATAACGTTCCCTTTTTTGATAATCAATTTTTTCGTATACCTTGCCCGAAATTTTAACGGTTTTACACGTTTTGAATGGGTTCAAGCCCGTTTTCAATGTAATGTACAATTGTTCATTTGTCATTCACTTGAATTCATAGCGTTCTCTTTCTTGATAACCAATTATCTAGTGCACCTTGCACGAAAATTTGACGGTTTTATACCATTGGGAACAGGTTCAAGCCCGATTTCAATGTAATGTACGATTTACCCAATAACGGATTTTGTCTAACCTTGCACAGATTTCTAGCGAGTAACAAAATCGACGAAATCAACAGAACAAATACAAGGAATTTTCTCTCCTTGTATAACACATGGAATATACTTGCCCGATGTTTCTCTACTTTGCGTCGTTTGCTACCAAATACCAAATTTACTTGAAATTAAGTGAAACTTTCATTATGAGCTAATTCGATTTCATCACCGTTATAACACCGAGAGTCATTACACAGACTCATCTCGTTTTAAAACATGATTGTGAACCAAATTATCTACTTTGATCTTAATTTGTAAAGTTATGCTATAGAATCACTATTTTCTTGTATTCACGCAGTTTCTTTTAAACTTGTGAATTGCGTCATAAGAAATGAAAACGAAATTCCCAATTCAATGATTTGTTTCCTTTCAACAAAGAGGGAAGAGCTCTCTACCAGATGAAATTCGTGGTGAATGAAAACATTGCTACATATAATTTACTTTATTTTACGTCATTGGTAGTAATGACGCAAAGAGAAGACACCCTACGACACGCAATTAAAGGATAGAGAAGAAAAAAAGGCCTTTCTATTACTATTACTTTCTTCTTTCTATTACTATCACGTTCTATTACTTTCAAATACTTTGGTTCTTGTGGCAAACTACAATTCATAACACACTCTTATTTGAAAAATAATAATTTCGTTTACTTGCACGAAAATTTGACGGTTTTACGTTGAAAACGGTTTCAAACCCGTTTTCAAAGTAATGTACGATTTACTCAATAACGGATTTTTGTAATTTTGTCGAACCTTGCACAGATTTGTAACGAGTAACAAAATCGACGAAATCGACAGAACAAATACCAGGAATTTTCTCTCCTTGCATACCAGATCGAATATACTTGTCCGATGTTTCTCTACTTTGCGTCGTTACTACCAAATACCCAATTTACTGGAAATTCCGTGAAACTTTCATTATGGGCTAATTCGATTTCATCTTCCGTTATAACACCGAGAGCCATTACACGGACTCATTTCGTTTTAAAACATGATTGTGAACCAAATTGTCTACTTTGATCTTAATTTGTAAAGTCATGCTATAGAATCAGTATTTTCTTGTATTTACGCAGTTTCATTTAAACTTGTGAATTGCGTCATAAGAAATGAAAACGAAATTCAAAATTTGTTTCCTTTCAACAAAGAGCTTTGTAATAAATTCACAAAATTCGCGCTTTGTTACATATGTCGTTACATATAATTCACTATACATTGCGTCATTTTAAGTAATGACGCAAAGATAAGAAACCATAGGACACGCAATTAAAGATAGAGAAGAAAAAGGGCATTTCATTCGCTCTATTACTTTAAAATTCTTTGGTACTTGTGGCAAACTGGAAGTAATTAGACTATCAAGCATCTAAAATTGGTCATTTGTCATTCACGAATTCATAACGTTCCCTTTTTTGATAATCAATTTTTTCGTATACCTTGCCCGAAATTTTAACGGTTTTACACGTTTTGAATGGGTTCAAGCCCGTTTTCAATGTAATGTACAATTGTTCATTTGTCATTCACTTGAATTCATAGCGTTCTCTTTCTTGATAACCAATTATCTAGTGCACCTTGCACGAAAATTTAACGGTTTTATACCATTGGGAACAGGTTCAAGCCCGATTTCAATGTAATGTACGATTTACCCAATAACGGATTTTGTCTAACCTTGCACAGATTTCTAGCGAGTAACAAAATCGACGAAATCAACAGAACAAATACAAGGAATTTTCTCTCCTTGTATAACACATGGAATATACTTGCCCGATGTTTCTCTACTTTGCGTCGTTTGCTACCAAATACCAAATTTACTTGAAATTAAGTGAAACTTTCATTATGAGCTAATTCGATTTCATCACCGTTATAACACCGAGAGTCATTACACAGACTCATCTCGTTTTAAAACATGATTGTGAACCAAATTATCTACTTTGATCTTAATTTGTAAAGTTATGCTATAGAATCACTATTTTCTTGTATTCACGCAGTTTCTTTTAAACTTGTGAATTGCGTCATAAGAAATGAAAACGAAATTCCCAATTCAATGATTTGTTTCCTTTCAACAAAGAGGGAAGAGCTCTCTACCAGATGAAATTCGTGGTGAATGAAAACATTGCTACATATAATTTACTTTATTTTACGTCATTGGTAGTAATGACGCAAAGAGAAGACACCCTACGACACGCAATTAAAGGATAGAGAAGAAAAAAAGGCCTTTCTATTACTATTACTTTCTTCTTTCTATTACTATCACGTTCTATTACTTTCAAATACTTTGGTTCTTGTGGCAAACTACAATTCATAACACACTCTTATTTGAAAAATAATAATTTCGTTTACTTGCACGAAAATTTGACGGTTTTACGTTGAAAACGGTTTCAAACCCGTTTTCAAAGTAATGTACGATTTACTCAATAACGGATTTTTGTAATTTTGTCGAACCTTGCACAGATTTGTAACGAGTAACAAAATCGACGAAATCGACAGAACAAATACCAGGAATTTTCTCTCCTTGCATACCAGATCGAATATACTTGTCCGATGTTTCTCTACTTTGCGTCGTTACTACCAAACACCCAATTTACTGGAAATTCCGTGAAACTTTCATTATGGGCTAATTCGATTTCATCTTCCGTTATAACACCGAGAGCCATTACACGGACTCATTTCGTTTTAAAACATGATTGTGAACCAAATTGTCTACTTTGATCTTAATTTGTAAAGTCATGCTATAGAATCAGTATTTTCTTGTATTTACGCAGTTTCATTTAAACTTGTGAATTGCGTCATAAGAAATGAAAACGAAATTCAAAATTTGTTTCCTTTCAACAAAGAGCTTTGTAATAAATTCACAAAATTCGCGCTTTGTTACATATGTCGTTACATATAATTCACTATACATTGCGTCATTTTAAGTAATGACGCAAAGATAAGAAACCATAGGACACGCAATTAAAGATAGAGAAGAAAAAGGGCATTTCATTCGCTCTATTACTTTAAAATTCTTTGGTACTTGTGGCAAACTGGAAGTAATTAGACTATCAAGCATCTAAAATTGGTCATTTGTCATTCACGAATTCATAACGTTCCCTTTTTTGATAATCAATTTTTTCGTATACCTTGCCCGAAATTTTAACGGTTTTACACGTTTTGAATGGGTTCAAGCCCGTTTTCAATGTAATGTACAATTGTTCATTTGTCATTCACTTGAATTCATAGCGTTCTCTTTCTTGATAACCAATTATCTAGTGCACCTTGCACGAAAATTTAACGGTTTTATACCATTGGGAACAGGTTCAAGCCCGATTTCAATGTAATGTACGATTTACCCAATAACGGATTTTGTCTAACCTTGCACAGATTTCTAGCGAGTAACAAAATCGACGAAATCAACAGAACAAATACAAGGAATTTTCTCTCCTTGTATAACACATGGAATATACTTGCCCGATGTTTCTCTACTTTGCGTCGTTTGCTACCAAATACCAAATTTACTTGAAATTAAGTGAAACTTTCATTATGAGCTAATTCGATTTCATCACCGTTATAACACCGAGAGTCATTACACAGACTCATCTCGTTTTAAAACATGATTGTGAACCAAATTATCTACTTTGATCTTAATTTGTAAAGTTATGCTATAGAATCACTATTTTCTTGTATTCACGCAGTTTCTTTTAAACTTGTGAATTGCGTCATAAGAAATGAAAACGAAATTCCCAATTCAATGATTTGTTTCCTTTCAACAAAGAGGGAAGAGCTCTCTACCAGATGAAATTCGTGGTGAATGAAAACATTGCTACATATAATTTACTTTATTTTACGTCATTGGTAGTAATGACGCAAAGAGAAGACACCCTACGACACGCAATTAAAGGATAGAGAAGAAAAAAAGGCCTTTCTATTACTATTACTTTCTTCTTTCTATTACTATCACGTTCTATTACTTTCAAATACTTTGGTTCTTGTGGCAAACTACAATTCATAACACACTCTTATTTGAAAAATAATAATTTCGTTTACTTGCACGAAAATTTGACGGTTTTACGTTGAAAACGGTTTCAAACCCGTTTTCAAAGTAATGTACGATTTACTCAATAACGGATTTTTGTAATTTTGTCGAACCTTGCACAGATTTGTAACGAGTAACAAAATCGACGAAATCGACAGAACAAATACCAGGAATTTTCTCTCCTTGCATACCAGATCGAATATACTTGTCCGATGTTTCTCTACTTTGCGTCGTTACTACCAAACACCCAATTTACTGGAAATTCCGTGAAACTTTCATTATGGGCTAATTCGATTTCATCTTCCGTTATAACACCGAGAGCCATTACACGGACTCATTTCGTTTTAAAACATGATTGTGAACCAAATTGTCTACTTTGATCTTAATTTGTAAAGTCATGCTATAGAATCAGTATTTTCTTGTATTTACGCAGTTTCATTTAAACTTGTGAATTGCGTCATAAGAAATGAAAACGAAATTCAAAATTTGTTTCCTTTCAACAAAGAGCTTTGTAATAAATTCACAAAATTCGCGCTTTGTTACATATGTCGTTACATATAATTCACTATACATTGCGTCATTTTAAGTAATGACGCAAAGATAAGAAACCATAGGACACGCAATTAAAGATAGAGAAGAAAAAGGGCATTTCATTCGCTCTATTACTTTAAAATTCTTTGGTACTTGTGGCAAACTGGAAGTAATTAGACTATCAAGCATCTAAAATTGGTCATTTGTCATTCACGAATTCATAACGTTCCCTTTTTTGATAATCAATTTTTTCGTATACCTTGCCCGAAATTTTAACGGTTTTACACGTTTTGAATGGGTTCAAGCCCGTTTTCAATGTAATGTACAATTGTTCATTTGTCATTCACTTGAATTCATAGCGTTCTCTTTCTTGATAACCAATTATCTAGTGCACCTTGCACGAAAATTTAACGGTTTTATACCATTGGGAACAGGTTCAAGCCCGATTTCAATGTAATGTACGATTTACCCAATAACGGATTTTGTCTAACCTTGCACAGATTTCTAGCGAGTAACAAAATCGACGAAATCAACAGAACAAATACAAGGAATTTTCTCTCCTTGTATAACACATGGAATATACTTGCCCGATGTTTCTCTACTTTGCGTCGTTTGCTACCAAATACCAAATTTACTTGAAATTAAGTGAAACTTTCATTATGAGCTAATTCGATTTCATCACCGTTATAACACCGAGAGTCATTACACAGACTCATTCGTTTTAAAACATGATTGTGAACCAAATTATCTACTTTGATCTCTAATTTGTAAAGTTATGCTATAGAATCACTATTTTCTTGTATTCACGCAGTTTCTTTTAAACTTGTGAATTGCGTCATAAGAAATGAAAACGAAATTCCCAATTCAATGATTTGTTTCCTTTCAACAAAGAGGGAAGAGCTCTCTACCAGATGAAATTCGTGGTGAATGAAAACATTGCTACATATAATTTACTTTATTTTACGTCATTGGTAGTAATGACGCAAAGAGAAGACACCCTACGACACGCAATTAAAGGATAGAGAAGAAAAAAAGGCCTTTCTATTACTATTACTTTCTTCTTTCTATTACTATCACGTTCTATTACTTTCAAATACTTTGGTTCTTGTGGCAAACTACAATTCATAACACACTCTTATTTGAAAAATAATAATTTCGTTTACTTGCACGAAAATTTGACGGTTTTACGTTGAAAACGGTTTCAAACCCGTTTTCAAAGTAATGTACGATTTACTCAATAACGGATTTTTGTAATTTTGTCGAACCTTGCACAGATTTGTAACGAGTAACAAAATCGACGAAATCGACAGAACAAATACCAGGAATTTTCTCTCCTTGCATACCAGATCGAATATACTTGTCCGATGTTTCTCTACTTTGCGTCGTTACTACCAAACACCCAATTTACTGGAAATTCCGTGAAACTTTCATTATGGGCTAATTCGATTTCATCTTCCGTTATAACACCGAGAGTCATTACACGGACTCATTTCGTTTTAAAACATGATTGTGAACCAAATTGTCTACTTTGATCTTAATTTGTAAAGTCATGCTATAGAATCAGTATTTTCTTGTATTTACGCAGTTTCATTTAAACTTGTGAATTGCGTCATAAGAAATGAAAACGAAATTCAAAATTTGTTTCCTTTCAACAAAGAGCTTTGTAATAAATTCACAAAATTCGCGCTTTGTTACATATGTCGTTACATATAATTCACTATACATTGCGTCATTTTAAGTAATGACGCAAAGATAAGAAACCATAGGACACGCAATTAAAGATAGAGAAGAAAAAGGGCATTTCATTCGCTCTATTACTTTAAAATTCTTTGGTACTTGTGGCAAACTGGAAGTAATTAGACTATCAAGCATCTAAAATTGGTCATTTGTCATTCAGGAATTCATAACGTTCCCTTTTTTGATAATCAATTTTTTCGTATACCTTGCCCGAAATTTTAACGGTTTTACACGTTTTGAATGGGTTCAAGCCCGTTTTCAATGTAATGTACAATTGTTCATTTGTCATTCACTTGAATTCATAGCGTTCTCTTTCTTGATAACCAATTATCTAGTGCACCTTGCACGAAAATTTAACGGTTTTATACCATTGGGAACAGGTTCAAGCCCGATTTCAATGTCATGTACGATTCACCCAGTAACGGATTTCTTTCTCCGATGTTTCTCTACTTTGCGTCGTTACTGCCAAATACCCAATTTACCGTAAATTCAATGAAATTCGAAAATTGTGCTAATTCGATTTCAGCACCGTTATAATGCCGACACTCATTACACAGACTTTGAAACCATGATCGTGAACCAAATTGTCTGATCTCTATTTGTCATGCTATAGAATCACTATTTTCTTGTATTCATGCAGTTTCTTTTAAACTTCTGATTTGCGTCATAAGAAATGAAAACAAAATTTACATTTTTAATGATTTGTTTCCTTTCAAGAAAGAAGAAAGAGCTTTTCTACCAGATTCACATAATTCGCGGTGTGTGAAAACATTGTTACATATAATTTACTATACATTGCGTTATCGGTTGTAATGACGCAAAGATAAGAAACCATAGGACACGCAATTAAAGGATAGAGAAGAAAAAAGGCATTTCATTCGTTCTATTACTTTCAAATACTTTAGTACTTGTGGCAAACGGCAATAGACTATCATGCATCTTACATTGGTCATTTATCATTTACTTGAATTCACAGCGCAGTCTTTCTTGAAAATTAATTATTTCGTTTACGTTGCACGAAAAATTGACGCTTTTACGTTGGAAATGTTTTTTTTTTATTTCAACGTAATGTACGATTTACCTAATAACTTATTTTTGTTTTGTCGAACCTTGCACAGATTTCTAGCAAGTAACAAAATCGACGAAATCGACAAAACAAATACAAGGAATTTTCTCTCCTTGGATACCAGATCGAATATACTTGTCCGATGTTTCTCTACTTTGCGTCGTTACTACCAAATACCCAATTTACTGGAAATTCCGTGAAACTTTCATTATGGGCTAATTCGATTTCATCTTCCGTTATAACACCGAGAGTCATTACACGGACTCATTTCGTTTTAAAACATGATTGTGAACCAAATTGTCTACTTTGATCTTAATTTGTAAAGTCATGCTATAGAATCAGTATTTTCTTGTATTTACGCAGTTTCATTTAAACTTGTGAATTGCGTCATAAGAAATGAAAACGAAATTCAAAATTTGTTTCCTTTCAACAAAGAGCTTTGTAATAAATTCACAAAATTCGCGCTTTGTTACATATGTCGTTACATATAATTCACTATACATTGCGTCATTTTAAGTAATGACGCAAAGATAAGAAACCGCAGGACACGGAATCAAAGATAGAGAAGAAAAAGGGCATTTCATTCGCTCTATTACTTTCAAATTCTTTGGTATTTGTGGCAAACTGCAAGTAATTAGATTATCAAGCATCTAAAATTGGTAATTTGTTATTCACGAATTCATAGCGTTCTCTTTCTTGATAATCAATTATTTTAGTACCTTGCACGAAATTTTAACGGTTTTACACGTTGGGAACGGGTTCAAGCCCGTTTTCAATGTAATGTACAGCTGTCACTTGTTATTCGCTTGAATTCATAGCGTTCTCTTTCTTGATAACCAACTATTTAGTACACCTTGCACGAACATTTAGCGGTTTTACACATTGGGAACGGGTTTAAGCCCGATTTCAATGCCATGTACGATTCACCCAGTACGGATTTCTTTCTCCGATGTTTCTTTATTTTGCGTCGTTACTGCCAAAGGCCTTTCATTCGTTCTATTACTTTCAAATACTTTGGTACTTGTGGCAAACTGCAATAGACTATCAAGCATCTTATATTGGCCATTTATCATTCATTTCAATTCATAACACACTCTTATTTGAAAAATAATTATTTCGTTTACCTTGCACGAAAATTTGACGGTTTTACGTTGAAAACGGTTTCAAACCAGTTTTCAAAGTAATATACGATTTACCCAATAACGGATTCTTGTCATTTTGTCGAACCTTGCACAGATTTGTAACGAGTAACAAAATCGACGAAATTGACAGAACAAATACCAGGAATTTTCTCTCCTTGCATACCAGATCGAATATACTTGCCCGATGTTCCTCTACTTTGCGTCGTTACTACCAAATACCCAATTTACTGGAAATTCCGTGAAACTTTCATTATGGGCTAATTCGATTTCATCACCGTTATAACACCGAGAGTCATTACACAGACTCATTTCGTTTTAAAACATGATTGTGAACCAAATTGTCTACTTTGCTCTTCATTTGTAAAGTCATGCTATGGAATCAGTATTTTCTTGTATTCACATAGTTTCTTTTAAATTTGTGACTTGCCTCATAAGAAATGAAAACGAAATTCCCAATTCAATGATTTGTTTCCTTTCAACAAAGAAGAAAGAAATTCCCAATTCAATGATTTGTTTCCTTTCAACAAAGAAGAAAGAGCTTTGTACCTAATTCACAAAATTCGCGCTGTGTTACATATGTTGTTACATATAATTTACTATACATTGCGTCATTGGTAGTAATGACGCAAAAATAAGAAACCATAGGACAAGCAATTACAGAGAGAGAAGAAAAAGGGCATTTCATTCTCTCTATTACTTTCAAATTCTTTGAAACTTGTGGCAATCTGCAAGTAATTAGACTATCAAGCATCTAAAATTGGTAATTTGTCATTCACGAGTTCATAGTGTTCTGTTTCTTGATAATCAATCATTTCGTATACCTTGCACGAGATTTTTAACGGTTTTACACGTTGGGAATGGGTTCAAGCCCGTTTTCAATGTAATGTGCAATTGTTCACTTGTCACACTCTTTCTTGAAAATTGATTATTTCTTTTACCTTGCACGAAAATTTGACGGTTTTACGTTGGAAACGGTTTCGAACCCGTTTTCAATGAAATGTACATTGTAATTCATAGCGTTCTCTTTCTTGATAACCAATCATTTAGTACATCTTGCACCAAAATTTAACGGTTTTATACCACTGGGAACGTGTCATGTACGATTCACCCAGTAACTGATTTCTTTCTCCGATGTTACTCTACTTTGCGTCGTTACCGCCAAATACCCAATTTACCGTAAATTCAATGAAACTTCCAAAATTCTGCTAGTTCGATTTCAGCACCGTTATAATGCCGAGACTCATTACACAGACTTTGAAACCACAATCGTGAACCAAATTGTGCGATCCTAATTTGTAAAGTCATGCTGTAGAATCACTATGTTCTTGTATTATGCAGTTTCTTTTAAACTTGTGTGATTTGTGTCATCAGAAATGAAAACTAAATTCACATTTTTAATGATTTGTTTCCTTTCAACAAAGAAGAAAGAGCTCTCTACCAGATTAACAAAATTGCGGTGTGTGAAAACATTGCTTCATATAATTTACTATATTCTGCGTCATTGGTAGTAATGACGCAAAGATAAGAAACCATAGGACACGCAATTAGGATAGAGAAGAAAAAGGGCCTTTCATTTCTTCTATTACTTTCAAATAGTTTGGTACTTGTGGCAAACTGCAATCGACTATCAAGCATCTTATATTGGTCATGTATCATTCACTTGAATTCATAACACACTCTTTCTTGAAAATGAATTATTTCGTTTACCTTGCACGTAAATTTGACGGTTTTACTTTGGAAACTGTTTCAAACCCGTTTTCAATGTAATATACGATTTACCCAATAGGGGATTTTTGTCATTTTGTCTAACCTTGCACAGATTTCTAGCGAGTAACAAAATCGACGAAATCTACAGAACATATACAAGGAATTTTCTATCCTTGTATAACCACATCGAATATACTAGCAAGATGTTTCTCTTAGCGTCATTATTACCAAATACCCAATTTACTGGAAATTTAGTGAAACTTTCATGGGCTAATTCAATTTCATCAGCGTTATAATACTGATAGTCATTACACAGAGTAATTTCGTTTGAAAACATGATCGTGAACTCAATTTTCTACTTTGATCTTAATTTGTAAAGTCATGCTATAGAATCACTATTTCTAACTGGTGTCAACTGGTTTTAACTGGTCTCAACTGGTTTCAACTGGTTTCATCTGGACTCAACTGGTTTTAATTGGGTTCAACTGGTGTCAACTGGTTTTAACTGGTCTCAACTGTTCTCGACTGGTCTTAACTGTTTTTTTTTCTGGTTTCAAATGGTTTTAACTGGTCTCAACTGGTTGTACTAGTTTCAACTGGTTTTAACTGGTTTCATCTGGTTTCAACTAATTTGAAATGGTCTCAACTGGTTTCAACTGGTTTCATCTGGACTCAACTGGTTTTAATTGGGTTCAACTGGCCTTAACTGTTCTCGATTGGTCTTAACTGTTTTTTTCTGGTTTCAAATGGTTTTAACTGGTCTCAACTGGTTGTACTAGTTTCAACTGGTTTTAACTGGTTTCATCTGGTTTCAACTAATTTCAAATGGTCTCAACTGGTTTCAACTGGTTTCATCTGGACTCAACTGGTTTTAATTGGTTTCAACTGGCCTTAACTGTTCTCGATTGGTCTTAACTGTTTTTTCTGGTTTCAAATGGTTTTGACTGGTCTCAACTGGTTGTACTAGTTTCATCTGGTTTCAATTAATTTGAAATGGTCTCAACTGGTTTTAACTGCTTTCATCTGATCTCAACTACTTTTAATTGGTTTCATCTGGTTTCAACTGGTCTCAACTTGCTTTAACTGGTTTGAACTGGTCTCAACTGGTTTTAGCTGGGTTCAACTGATTTCAACTGGTTTGAAGTGGTCTCAACTAGTTTCAATTGGTTTCATCTGATTTCAACTGCTTTGAACTGGTCTCAACTTTTTTTAACTGGTTTAAACTGGTTTGAACTGCTCTCAACTGGTTTTAACTGGTTTCATCTGGTTTCAACTGGTCTCAACTTGTTTTAACTGGTTTAAACTGGTTTGAACTGGTTTCATCTGGTTTCAACTGGTTTGAACTGCTCTCAACTGGTTTTAACTGGTTTCATCTGGTTTGAACTGGTCTCAACTTGTTTTAACTGGTTTGAACTGGTTTCAACTGATTTTAATTGGGTTCATCCGGTTTGAACGGGTTTGATCTGGTCTCAACAGGTTTTAATTGGGTTCAACTGATTTCAACTGGTTTGAACTGGTCTCAACTAGTTTGAACTGGTTTCATCTGATATCAACTGGTTTAAACTGGTCTCAACCTTTTTTAACTGGTTTCAACTGGTTTGAACTCGTTTCATCTGGTTTCAACTGGTTTGAACTGCTCTCAACTGGTTTTAACTGGTTTCAACTGGTCTCAACTGTTTTGAATTGGTCTCAACTGGTTTTAACTGGTTTCAACTGGTCTCAACTGATTTGGACTGGTTTCAGATGGCCTCAACTGGTTTGAACTGGGTTCAACAGGTCTCAGCTGGTTTTAACTGGTTTGAACTGGTCTCAACTGGTCTTAACTGCTCTTTTTCCGGGTTTCAAATGGTTTTAACTGATCTCAACTGGTTGTACTAGTTTCACATGCTTTTTACTGGTTTCATCTGGTTTTAACTAATCTGAAAGGGTCTCAACTGGTTTCAATTGGTTTCATCTGGACTCAACTGGTTTTAATTGGGTTCAACTGGTGTCAACTGGTTTCAACTGGTCTCAACTGGTTTTAACTGGCCTCAACTGTTCTCGACTGGTCTTTACTGTTTTTTCTGGTTTCAAATGGGTTTACCTGGTCTCAACTGGTTGTACTAATTTCAACTGGTTTTAACTGGTTTCATCTGGTTTCAACTGGTCTCAACTTGCTTTAACTGGTTTGAACTGGTCTCAACTGGATTTAACTGGGTTCAACTGATTTCAACTGGTTTGAACTGGTCTCAACTAGTTTCAATTGGTTTCATCTGATTTCAACTGGTTTGAACTGGTCTCAACTTTTTTTAACTGGTTTAAACTGGTTTGAACTGGTTTCATCTGGTTTCAACTGGTTTGAACTGCTCTCAACTGGTTTTAACTGGTTTCATCTGGTTTCAACTAGTCTCAACTTCTTTTAAATTGTTTAAACTGGTTTGAACTGGTTTCATCTGGTTTCAACTGGTTTGAACTGCTCTCAACTGGTTTTAACTGGTTTTATCTGGTTTTAACTGGTTTTAACTAGTCTCAACTTCTTTTAAATAGTTTAAACTGGTTTGAACTGGTTTCATCTGGTTTCAACTGGTTTGAACTGCTCTCAACTGCTCTCAACTGGTTTTAACTGGTTTTATCTGGTTTTAACTGGTCTCAACTTGTTTTAACTGGTTTGAACTGGTCTCAACTGATTTTAATTTGGTTGATCCGGTTTGAACGGGTTTGATCTGGTCTCAACAGGTTTTAATTGGGTTCAACTGATTTCAACTGGTTTGAACTGGTCTCAACTAGTTTGAACTGGTTTCATCTGATATCAACTGGTTTAAACTGGTCTCAACTTTTTTTTACTGGTTTCAACTGGTTTGAACTCGTTTCATCTGGTTTCAACTGGTTTGAACTGCTCTCAACTGGTTTTAACTGGTTTCAACTGGTCTCAACTGATTTGGACTGGTTTCAGCTGGCCTCAACTGGTTTGAACTGGTTTCAACTGGTCTCAGCTGGTTTTAACTGGTTTGAACTGGGTTCAACTGGTCTCAGCTGGTTTTAACTGGTTTGAACTGGTCTCAACTGGTCTTAACTGCTTTTTTTCCGGGTTTCAAATGATTTTAACTGATCTCAACTGGTTGTACTAGTTTCAACTGGTTTTTACTGGTTTCATCTGGTTTTAACTAATTTGAAAGGGTCTCAACTGGTTTCAATTGGTTTCATCTGGACTCAACTGGTTTTAATTGGGTTCAACTGGTGTCAACTGGTTTTAACTGGTCTCAACTGGTTTCAACTGGCCTCAACTGTTCTCGACTGGTCTTAACTGTTTTCTTTCTGGTTTCAAATGGTTTTACCTGGTCTCAACTGGTTCTACTAGTTTCAACTGGTTTTAACTGGTTTCATCTGGTTTCAACTGGTCTCAACTTGCTTTAACTGGTTTGAACTGGTCTCAACTGGTTTTAACTGGTCTCAACTGATTTCAACTGGTTTGAACTGGTCTCAACTAGTTTCAATTGGTTTCATCTGATTTCAACTGCTTTGAACTGGTCTCAACTTTTTTTAACTGGTTTAAACTGGTTTGAACTGGTTTCATCTGGTTTCAACTGGTTTGAACTGCTCTCAACTGGTTTTAACTGGTTTCATCTGGTTTCAACTGGTCTCAACTTTTTTTAACTGGTTTAAACTGGTTTGAACTGGTTTCATCTGGTTTCAACTGGTTTGAACTGCTCTCAACTGGTTTTAACTGGTGTCATCTGATTTGAACTGGTCTCAACTTGTTTTAACTGGTTTGAACTGGTTTCAACTGATTTTAATTGGGTTCATCCGGTTTGAACGGGTTTGATCTGGTCTCAACAGGTTTTAATTGGGTTCAACTGATTTCAACTGGTTTGAACTGGTCTCAACTAGTTTGAACTGGTTTCATCTGACATCAACTGGTTTAAACTGGTCTCAACTTTTTTTAACTGGTTTCAACTGGTTTGAACTCGTTTCATCTGGTTTCAACTGGTTTGAACTGCTCTCAACTGGTTTTAACTGGTTTCAACTGGTCTCAACTGATTTGGACTGGTTTCAGCTGGCCTCAACTGGTTTGAACTGGTTTCAACTGGTCTCAGCTGGCCTCAACTGGTTTGAACTGGGTTCAACTGGTCTCAGCTGGTTTTAACTGGTTTGAACTGGTCTCAACTGGTCTTAACTGCTTTTTTTTCCGGGTTTCAAATGATTTTAACTGATCTCAACTGGTTGTACTAGTTTCAACTGGTTTTTACTGGTTTCATCTGGTTTTAACTAATTTGAAAGGGTCTCAACTGGTTTCAATTGGTTTCATCTGGACTCAACTGGTTTTAATTGGGTTCAACTGGTCTCAACTGGTTTTAACTGGTCTCAACTGGTTTCAAATGGCTTCAACTATTCTCAACTGGTCTTAACTGATTTTTTCTGGTTTCAAATGGTTTTACCTGGTCTCAACTGGTTGTACTAGTTTCAACTGGTTTTAACTGGTTTCATCTGGTTTCAACTGGTCTCAACTTGCTTTAACTGGTTTGAACTGGTCTAAACTGGTTTTAACTGGGTTCAACTGATTTCAACTGGTTTGAACTGGTCTCAACTAGTTTCAATTGGTTTCATCTGATTTCAACTGGTTTGAACTGGTCTCAACTTTTTTTAACTGGTTTAAACTGGTTTGAACTGGTTTCATCTGGTTTCAACTGGTTTGAACTGCTCTCAACTGGTTTTAACTGGTTTCATCTGGTTTCAACTGGTGTCAACTTGTTTTAACTGGTTTAAACTGGTTTGAACTGGTTTCATTTGGTTTCAACTGGTTTGAACTGCTCTCAACTGGTTTTAACTGGTTTCATCTGGTTTGAACTGGTCTCAACTTGTTTTAACTTGTTTGAACTGGTTTCAACTGATTTTAATTGGGTTCATCCGGTTTGAACGGGTTTGATCTGGTCTCAACAGGTTTTAATTGGGTTCAACTGATTTCAACTGGTTTGAACTGGTCTCAACTAGTTTGAACTGGTTTCATCTGATATCAACTGGTTTAAACTGGTCTCAACTTTTTTTAACTGGTTTCAACTGGTTTGAACTCGTTTCATCTGGTTTCAACTGGTTTGAACTGCTCTAAACTGGTTTCAACTGGTCTCAACTGAATTGGACTGGTTTCAGCTGGCCTCAACTGGTTTGAACTGGTTTCAACTGGTCTCAGCTGGCCTCAACTGGTTTGAACTGGGTTCAACTGGTCTCAGCTGGTTTGAACTGGTCTTAACTGCTTTTTTTCCGGGTTTCAAATGGTTTTAACTGATCTCAACTGGTTGTACTAGTTTCAACTGGTTTTTACTGGTTTCATCTGGTTTTAACTAATTTGAAAGGGTCTCAACTGGTTTCAATTGGTTTCATCTGGACTCAACTGGTTTTAATTGGGTTCAACTGGTGTCAACTGGTTTTAACTGGTCTCAACTGGTTTCAACTGGCCTCAACTGTTCTCGACTGGTCTTAACTGTTTTTTTCTGGTTTCAAATGGTTTTACCTGGTCTCAACTGGTTGTACTAGTTTCAACTGGTTTTAACTGGTTTCATCTGGTTTCAACTGGTCTCAACTTGCTTTAACTGGTTTGAACTGATCTCAACTGGTTTTAACTGGGTTCAACTGATTTCAACTGGTTTGAACTGATCTCAACTAGTTTCAATTGGTTTCATCTGATTTCAACTGGTTTGAACTGGTCTCAACTTTTTTTAACTGGTTTAAACTGGTTTGAACTGGTTTCATCTGGTTTCAACTGGTTTGAACTGCTCTCAACTGGTTTTAACTGGTTTCATCTGGTTTGAACTGGTCTCAACTTGCTTTAACTGGTTTGAACTGGTCTCAACTGGTTTTAACTGGTCTCAACTGATTTCAACTGGTTTGAACTGGTCTCAACTAGTTTCAATTGGTTTCATCTGATTTCAACTGCTTTGAACTGGTCTCAACTTTTTTTAACTGGTTTAAACTGGTTTGAACTGGTTTCATCTGGTTTCAACTGGTTTGAACTGCTCTCAACTGGTTTTAACTGGTTTCATCTGGTTTCAACTGGTCTCAACTTTTTTTAACTGGTTTAAACTGGTTTGAACTGGTTTCATCTGGTTTCAACTGGTTTGAACTGCTCTCAACTGGTTTTAACTGGTGTCATCTGGTTTGAACTGGTCTCAACTTGTTTTAACTGGTTTGAACTGGTTTCAACTGATTTTAATTGGGTTCATCCGGTTTGAACGGGTTTGATCTGGTCTCAACAGGTTTTAATTGGGTTCAACTGATTTCAACTGGTTTGAACTGGTCTCAACTAGTTTGAACTGGTTTCATCTGACATCAACTGGTTTAAACTGGTCTCAACTTTTTTTAACTGGTTTCAACTGGTTTGAACTCGTTTCATCTGGTTTCAACTGGTTTGAACTGCTCTCAACTGGTTTTAACTGGTTTCAACTGGTCTCAACTGATTTGGACTGGTTTCAGCTGGCCTCAACTGGTTTGAACTGGTTTCAACTGGTCTCAGCTGGCCTCAACTGGTTTGAACTGGGTTCAACTGGTCTCAGCTGGTTTTAACTGGTTTGAACTGGTCTCAACTGGTCTTAACTGCTTTTTTTTCCGGGTTTCAAATGATTTTAACTGATCTCAACTGGTTGTACTAGTTTCAACTGGTTTTTACTGGTTTCATCTGGTTTTAACTAATTTGAAAGGGTCTCAACTGGTTTCAATTGGTTTCATCTGGACTCAACTGGTTTTAATTGGGTTCAACTGGTCTCAACTGGTTTTAACTGGTCTCAACTGGTTTCAAATGGCTTCAACTATTCTCAACTGGTCTTAACTGATTTTTTCTGGTTTCAAATGGTTTTACCTGGTCTCAACTGGTTGTACTAGTTTCAACTGGTTTTAACTGGTTTCATCTGGTTTCAACTGGTCTCAACTTGCTTTAACTGGTTTGAACTGGTCTCAACTGCTTTTAACTGGGTTCAACTGATTTCAACTGGTTTGAACTGGTCTCAACTAGTTTCAATTGGTTTCATCTGATTTCAACTGGTTTGAACTGGTCTCAACTTTTTTTAACTGGTTTAAACTGGTTTGAACTGGTTTCATCTGGTTTCAACTGGTTTGAACTGCTCTCAACTGGTTTTAACTGGTTTCATCTGGTTTCAACTGGTGTCAACTTGTTTTAACTGGTTTAAACTGGTTTGAACTGGTTTCATCTGGTTTCAACTGGTTTGAACTGCTCTCAACTGGTTTTAACTGGTTTCATCTGGTTTGAACTGGTCTCAACTTGTTTTAACTTGTTTGAACTGGTTTCAACTGATTTTAATTGGGTTCATCCGGTTTGAACGGGTTTGATCTGGTCTCAACAGGTTTTAATTGGGTTCAACTGATTTCAACTGGTTTGAACTGGTCTCAACTAGTTTGAACTGGTTTCATCTGATATCAACTGGTTTAAACTGGTCTCAACTTTTTTTAACTGGTTTCAACTGGTTTGAACTCGTTTCATCTGGTTTCAACTGGTTTGAACTGCTCTAAACTGGTTTCAACTGGTCTCAACTGAATTGGACTGGTTTCAGCTGGCCTCAACTGGTTTGAACTGGTTTCAACTGGTCTCAGCTGGCCTCAACTGGTTTGAACTGGGTTCAACTGGTCTCAGCTGGTTTGAACTGGTCTTAACTGCTTTTTTTCCGGGTTTCAAATGGTTTTAACTGATCTCAACTGGTTGTACTAGTTTCAACTGGTTTTTACTGGTTTCATCTGGTTTTAACTAATTTGAAAGGGTCTCAACTGGTTTCAATTGGTTTCATCTGGACTCAACTGGTTTTAATTGGGTTCAACTGGTGTCAACTGGTTTTAACTGGTCTCAACTGGTTTCAACTGGCCTCAACTGTTCTCGACTGGTCTTAACTGTTTTTTTCTGGTTTCAAATGGTTTTACCTGGTCTCAACTGGTTGTACTAGTTTCAACTGGTTTTAACTGGTTTCATCTGGTTTCAACTGGTCTCAACTTGCTTTAACTGGTTTGAACTGATCTCAACTGGTTTTAACTTTGTTCAACTGATTTCAACTGGTTTGAACTGGTCTCAACTAGTTTCAATTGGTTTCATCTGATTTCAACTGGTTTGAACTGGTCTCAACTTTTTTTAACTGGTTTAAACTGGTTTGAACTGGTTTCATCTGGTTTCAACTGGTTTGAACTGCTCTCAACTGGTTTTAACTGGTTTCATCTGGTTTCAACTGGTCTCAACTTGTTTTAACTGGTTTAAACTGGTTTCAACTGGTTTCATCTGGTTTCAACTAGTTTGAACTGCTCTCAACTGGATTTAACTGGTTTCATCTGGTTTTAACTGATCTCAACTTGTTTTGACTGGTTTGAACTGGTCTCAACTGATTTTAATTGGGTTCATCCGGTTTGAACGGGTTTGATCTGGTCTCAACAGGTTTTAATTGGGTTCAACTGATTTCAACTGGTTTGAACTGGTCTCAACTAGTTTGAACTGGTTCCATCTGATATCAAGTGGTTTAAACTGGTCTCAACTTTTTTTAACTGGTTTCAACTGGTTTGAACTCGTTTCATCTGGTTTGAACTGCTCTCAACTGGTTTTAACTGGTTTCAACTGGTCTCAACTGATTTGGACTGGTTTCAGCTGGCCTCAACTGGTTTGAACTGGTTTCAACTGGTCTCAGGTGGCCTCAACTGGTTTGAACTGGGTTCACCTGGTCTCAGCTGGTTTTAACTGGTTTAAACTGGTCTCAACTGGTCTTAACTGCTTTTTTTCCGGGTTTCAAATGGTTTTAACTGATCTCAACTGGTTGTACTAGTTTCAACTGGTTTTTACTGGTTTCATCTGGTTTTAACTAATTTGAAAGGGTCTCAACTGGTTTCAATTGGTTTCATCTGGACTCAACTGGTTTTAATTGGGTTCAACTGGTGTCAACTGGTTTTAACTGGTCTCAACTGGTTTCAACTGGCCTCAACTGTTCTCGACTGGTCTTAACTGTTTTTTTTTTCTGGTTTCAAATGGTTTTACCTGGTCTCAACTGGTTGTACTAGTTTCAACTGGTTTTAACTGGTTTCATCTGGTTTCAACTGGTCTCAACCTGCTTTGACTGGTTTGTTAGATAGAGACCGTACAAGACATGGTGGCGGTGTGGCTGTATATATTTCCAAAAGATTCAACTATAAAATAAGAGACGATTTGAATTCATCTATTTTAGAATGCCTTTGGTTTGAATAGAATTATCCAAATAAGCCTTCCATCCTTGTAGGGGAATTTTACAGACCTCCGAATTCTCACGCTGATTTCTTTGACGAATTAGAGAGGACTTTGGGCTCTGCTCTCTCGGAACATATGAGTTGTACAGTATTATATTAGGTGATTTCAATTGTAATTATATGCCACACCAACATGATGTGAATGCCGAAAAAGTTATGTTTTATACAAATATGTACGGACCAAGTCAGTTACAAATACTGCTTCTACTTTTACTGCTTTTACTTTAATTGATTTGATATTTGTATCAAAGAACTTTACAGTGAATGGGGAATATTTGAGACTAGCATTAGTGATCATTATTTGGTATATGCTATTCGAGACTTCAGTGCAAAGATCCATCAAAAATCTGAATGTGCGTAATTTCGCTCATTAATAAATCTTAATGAGGAGGAATTTTATAGTGATTTGAGAAGTGCTCCGTGGCAGGTCATAAAAGATATAGACGACGTTGATGATACGTGGGATATGTGGTTGACTCTTTTCAATAATGTTGTCAACAAGCATATACCTTTGCGCAAAAAGCGGATAAGAAAACATGCATGTCCATGGATATCTGATGAGGTTGTTAAGCTCATGACGGAACGTGATAAAGTTCTCAAAGCTCCTAAAACTAACAACAGCAATGATCTTTGGAATACCTATAAATATCTAAAACACAAAGTTACTCATCTCATGAGAATAAGAAAAAAAACAGTATAACACTGACCAAATTTTACAAAATCGTAACAGCAGTAAAAAAATGTGGAAGAGCTTGAGGGAATTTACGCCTAAATCATCACCCATTTCTCCCAATACCATAAAGGTTGATGATGCAGAAGTATCGGACAACGCAATTATTGCTGAAGCATTCAACAATTTTTTCATATCTAATGCTACTAAAATTACAAAAGATCTGCAGAGAAATACTTCTCAAATGATATTAGATGAGGACAAAGGCTTTGTTCCTTCTCATTCTCAATTTAAATTAAGTATGATAACGAGAGATTTTGTATTTAGACAGTTCGAGCTTCTTGGCATAGATAAAGCAACCGGAGAAGGTCACATCGGCTACAAACTTTTAAAGATGACAAAGAATGTTATTGCAGAATCTCTTTGCGATATCATTAACAAATCCCTGTCTACGGGAGGTGTTCCACATGAATGGAAAAAGGCTCTTGTAGTACCAATATTTAAAGCAGGAGATATTTTTTCGTTGAATAACTATCGCCCCATTTCAATCTTACCAACAGTGAGTAAAATTATCGAAAGGACCGTACATCAACAACTGAGCGAATTCATGAATGCGAATGATTTACTACACCCTAATCAATCTGGTTTCAGACCATTTCATTCCACATCAACTGCTCTTGCAAAACTTGTGAATCAGTGGTCTTTGAATATAGATAATCAAATTTCTGGAGTTGAATTCATAGATCTTCGGAAGGCATTTGACGAACCTTGCACAGATTTGTAACGAGTAACAAAATCGACGAAATCGACAGAACAAATACCAGGAATTTTCTCTCCTTGCATGCCAGATCGAATATACTTGCCCGATGTTTCTCTACTTTGCGTCGTTACTATCAAATACCCAATTTACTGGAAATTTCGTGAAACTTTCATTATGGGCTAATTCGATTTCATCACCGTTATAACACCGACAGTCATTACACAGACTCATTTCGTTTTGAAACATGATTGTGAACCAAATTGTCTACTTTGATCTTAATTTGTAAAGTCATGCTATAGCATTTTCTTGTATTCACGCAGTTTCTTTTAAACTTGTGAATTGCGTCATAAGAAAGGAAAACGAAATTCCCAATTCAATGATTTGTTTCCTTTCAACAAAGAGGGAAGAGCTCTCTTCCAGATTTACAAAATTCGCGGTGAATGAAAACATTGCTACATATAATTTGCTATATTTTATGTCATTGGTAGTAATGACGCAAAGATAAGAAACCCTACGACACGCAATTAAAGGATAGAGAAGAAAAAAAGGCCTTTGATTCGTTCTATTACTTTCAAATACTTTGGTACTTGTGACAACCTACAATAGACTATCAAGCATCTTATATTGGTCATCTATCATTCACCTGAATTCCTAACACACTCTTTCTTGAAAATTGATTATTTCTCTTACTTTGCACGAAAATTTGACGGTTTTACGTTGGAAACGGTTTCGAACCCGTTTTCAATGTAATGTACGATTTACCCAATAACGGATTTTGTCTAACCTTGCACAGATTTCTAGCGAGTAACAAAATCGACGAAATCAACAGAACAAATACAAGGAATTTTCTCTCCTTGTATAACACATGGAATATACTTGCCCGATGTTTCTCTACTTTGCGTCGTTTGCTACCAAATACCAAATTTACTTAAAATTAAGTGAAACTTTCATTATGAGCTAATTCGATTTCATCACCGTTATAACACCGAGAGTCATTACACAGACTCATTTCGTTTTAAAACATGATTGTGAACCAAATTATCTACTTTGATCTTAATTTGTAAAGTTATGCTATAGAATCACTATTTTCTTGTATTCACGCAGTTTCTTTTAAACTTGTGAATTGCGTCATAAGAAATGAAAACGAAATTCCCAATTCAATGATTTGTTTCCTTTCAACAAAGAGGGAAGAGCTCTCTACCAGATGAAATTCGTGGTGAATGAAAACATTGCTACATATAATTTACTTTATTTTACGTCATTGGTAGTAATGACGCAAAGAGAAGACACCCTACGACACGCAATTAAAGGATAGAGAAGAAAAAAGGCCTTTCTATTACTATTACTTTCTTCTTTCTATTACTATCACGTTCTATTACTTTCAAATACTTTGGTTCTTGTGGCAAACTACAATTCATAACACACTCTTATTTGAAAAATAATTATTTCGTTTACTTGCACGAAAATTTGACGGTTTTACGTTGAAAACGGTTTCAAACCCGTTTTCAAAGTAATGTACGATTTACTCAATAACGGATTTTTGTAATTTTGTCGAACCTTGCACAGATTTGTAACGAGTAACAAAATCGACGAAATCGACAGAACAAATACCAGGAATTTTCTCTCCTTGCATACCAGATCGAATATACTTGCCCGATGTTTCTCTACTTTGCGTCGTTACTATCAAATACCCAATTTACTGGAAATTCCGTGAAACTTTCATTATGGGCTAATTCGATTTCATCACCGTTATAACACCGAGAGTCATTACACAGACTCATTTCGTTTTAAAACATGATTGTGAACCAAATTGTCTACTTTGATCTTAATTTGTAAAGTCATGCTATAGCATTTTCTTGTATTCACGCAGTTTCTTTTAAACTTGTGAATTGCGTCATAAGAAAGGAAAACGAAATTCCCAATTCAATGATTTGTTTCCTTTCAACAAAGAGGGAAGAGCTCTCTTCCAGATTTACAAAATTCGCGGTGAATGAAAACATTGCTACATATAATTTGCTATATTTTATGTCATTGGTAGTAATGACGCAAAGATAAGAAACCCTACGACACGCAATTAAAGGATAGAGAAGAAAAAAAGGCCTTTCATTCGTTCTATTACTTTCAAATACTTTGGTACTTGTGGCAAACTACAATAGACTATCAAGCATCTTATATTGGTCATCTATCATTCACCTGAATTCCTAACACACTCTTTCTTGAAAATTGATTATTTCTCTTACCTTGCACGAAAATTTGACGGTTTTACGTTGGGAACGGTTTCGAACCCGTTTTCAATGTAATGTACGATTTACCCAATAACGGATTTTGTCTAACCTTGCACAGATTTCTAGCGAGTAACAAAATCGACGAAATCAACAGAACAAATACAAGGAATTTTCTCTCCTTGTATAACACATGGAATATACTTGCCCGATGTTTCTCTAGTTTGCGTCGTTTGCTACCAAATACCAAATTTACTTAAAATTAAGTGAAACTTTCATTATGAGCTAATTCGATTTCATCACCGTTATAACACCGAGAGTCATTACACAGACTCATTTCGTTTTAAAACATGATTGTGAACCAAATTATCTACTTTGATCTTAATTTGTAAAGTTATGCTATAGAATCACTATTTTCTTGTATTCACGCAGTTTCTTTTAAACTTGTGAATTGCGTCATAAGAAATGAAAACGAAATTCCCAATTCAATGATTTGTTTCCTTTCAACAAAGAGGGAAGAGCTCTCTACCAGATGAAATTCGTGGTGAATGAAAACATTGCTACATATAATTTACTTTATTTTACGTCATTGGTAGTAATGACGCAAAGAGAAGACACCCTACGACACGCAATTAAAGGATAGAGAAGAAAAAAGGCCTTTCTATTACTATTACTTTCTTCTTTCTATTACTATCACGTTCTATTACTTTCAAATACTTTGGTTCTTGTGGCAAACTACAATTCATAACACACTCTTATTTGAAAAATAATTATTTCGTTTACTTGCACGAAAATTTGACGGTTTTACGTTGAAAACGGTTTCAAACCCGTTTTCAAAGTAATGTACGATTTACTCAATAACGGATTTTTGTAATTTTGTCGAACCTTGCACAGATTTGTAACGAGTAACAAAATCGACGAAATCGACAGAACAAATACCAGGAATTTTCTCTCCTTGCATACCAGATCGAATATACTTGCCCGATGTTTCTCTACTTTGCGTCGTTACTATCAAATACCCAATTTACTGGAAATTCCGTGAAACTTTCATTATGGGCTAATTCGATTTCATCACCGTTATAACACCGAGAGTCATTACACAGACTCATTTCGTTTTAAAACATGATTGTGAACCAAATTGTCTACTTTGATCTTAATTTGTAAAGTCATGCTATAGCATTTTCTTGTATTCACGCAGTTTCTTTTAAACTTGTGAATTGCGTCATAAGAAAGGAAAACGAAATTCCCAATTCAATGATTTGTTTCCTTTCAACAAAGAGGGAAGAGCTCTCTTCCAGATTTACAAAATTCGCGGTGAATGAAAACATTGCTACATATAATTTGCTATATTTTATGTCATTGGTAGTAATGACGCAAAGATAAGAAACCCTACGACACGCAATTAAAGGATAGAGAAGAAAAAAAGGCCTTTCATTCGTTCTATTACTTTCAAATACTTTGGTACTTGTGGCAAACTACAATAGACTATCAAGCATCTTATATTGGTCATCTATCATTCACCTGAATTCCTAACACACTCTTTCTTGAAAATTGATTATTTCTCTTACCTTGCACGAAAATTTGACGGTTTTACGTTGGGAACGGTTTCGAACCCGTTTTCAATGTAATGTACGATTTACCCAATAACGGATTTTGTCTAACCTTGCACAGATTTCTAGCGAGTAACAAAATCGACGAAATCAACAGAACAAATACAAGGAATTTTCTCTCCTTGTATAACACATGGAATATACTTGCCCGATGTTTCTCTAGTTTGCGTCGTTTGCTACCAAATACCAAATTTACTTAAAATTAAGTGAAACTTTCATTATGAGCTAATTCGATTTCATCACCGTTATAACACCGAGAGTCATTACACAGACTCATTTCGTTTTAAAACATGATTGTGAACCAAATTATCTACTTTGATCTTAATTTGTAAAGTTATGCTATAGAATCACTATTTTCTTGTATTCACGCAGTTTCTTTTAAACTTGTGAATTGCGTCATAAGAAATGAAAACGAAATTCCCAATTCAATGATTTGTTTCCTTTCAACAAAGAGGGAAGAGCTCTCTTCCAGATGAAATTCGTGGTGAATGAAAACATTGCTACATATAATTTACTTTATTTTACGTCATTGGTAGTAATGACGCAAAGAGAAGACACCCTACGACACGCAATTAAAGGATAGAGAAGAAAAAAGGCCTTTCTATTACTATTACTTTCTTCTTTCTATTACTATCACGTTCTATTACTTTCAAATACTTTGGTTCTTGTGGCAAACTACAATTCATAACACACTCTTATTTGAAAAATAATTATTTCGTTTACTTGCACGAAAATTTGACGGTTTTACGTTGAAAACGGTTTCAAACCCGTTTTCAAAGTAATGTACGATTTACTCAATAACGGATTTTTGTAATTTTGTCGAACCTTGCACAGATTTGTAACGAGTAACAAAATCGACGAAATCGACAGAACAAATACCAGGAATTTTCTCTCCTTGCATACCAGATCGAATATACTTGCCCGATGTTTCTCTACTTTGCGTCGTTACTATCAAATACCCAATTTACTGGAAATTCCGTGAAACTTTCATTATGGGCTAATTCGATTTCATCACCGTTATAACACCGAGAGTCATTACACAGACTCATTTCGTTTTAAAACATGATTGTGAACCAAATTGTCTACTTTGATCTTAATTTGTAAAGTCATGCTATAGCATTTTCTTGTATTCACGCAGTTTCTTTTAAACTTGTGAATTGCGTCATAAGAAAGGAAAACGAAATTCCCAATTCAATGATTTGTTTCCTTTCAACAAAGAGGGAAGAGCTCTCTTCCAGATTTACAAAATTCGCGGTGAATGAAAACATTGCTACATATAATTTGCTATATTTTATGTCATTGGTAGTAATGACGCAAAGATAAGAAACCCTACGACACGCAATTAAAGGATAGAGAAGAAAAAAAAGCCTTTCATTCGTTCTATTACTTTCAAATACTTTGGTACTTGTGGCAAACTACAATAGACTATCAAGCATCTTATATTGGTCATCTATCATTCACCTGAATTCCTAACACACTCTTTCTTGAAAATTGATTATTTCTCTTACCTTGCACGAAAATTTGACGGTTTTACGTTGGGAACGGTTTCGAACCCGTTTTCAATGTAATGTACGATTTACCCAATAACGGATTTTGTCTAACCTTGCACAGATTTCTAGCGAGTAACAAAATCGACGAAATCAACAGAACAAATACAAGGAATTTTCTCTCCTTGTATAACACATGGAATATACTTGCCCGATGTTTCTCTACTTTGCGTCGTTTGCTACCAAATACCAAATTTACTTGAAATTAAGTGAAACTTTCATTATGAGCTAATTCGATTTCATCACCGTTATAACACCGAGAGTCATTACACAGACTCATTTCGTTTTAAAACATGATTGTGAACCAAATTATCTGCTTTGATCTTAATTTGTAAAGTTATGCTATAGAATCACTATTTTCTTGTATTCACGCAGTTTCTTTTAAACTTGTGAATTGCGTCATAAGAAATGAAAACGAAATTCCCAATTCAATGATTTGTTTCCTTTCAACAAAGAGGGAAGAGCTCTCTACCAGATGAAATTCGTGGTGAATGAAAACATTGCTACATATAATTTACTTTATTTTACGTCATTGGTAGTAATGACGCAAAGAGAAGACACCCTACGACACGCAATTAAAGGATAGAGAAGAAAAAAGGCCTTTCTATTACTATTACTTTCTTCTTTCTATTACTATCACGTTCTATTACTTTCAAATACTTTGGTTCTTGTGGCAAACTACAATTCATAACACACTCTTATTTGAAAAATAATAATTTCGTTTACTTGCACGAAAATTTGACGGTTTTACGTTGAAAACGGTTTCAAACCCGTTTTCAAAGTAATGTACGATTTACTCAATAACGGAATTTTGTAATTTTGTCGAACCTTGCACAGATTTGTAACGAGTAACAAAATCGACGAAATCGACAGAACAAATACCAGGAATTTTCTCTCCTTGCATACCAGATCGAATATACTTGTCCGATGTTTCTCTACTTTTCGTCGTTACTACCAAATACCCAATTTACTGGAAATTCCGTGAAACTTTCATTATGGGCTAATTCGATTTCATCTTCCGTTATAACACCGAGAGTCATTACACGGACTCATTTCGTTTTAAAACATGATTGTGAACCAAATTGTCTACTTTGATCTTAATTTGTAAAGTCATTCTATAGAATCACTATTTTCTTGTATTTACGCAGTTTCATTTAAACTTGTGAAATGCGTCATAAGAAATGAAAACGAAATTCCCAATTCAATGATTTGTTTCCTTTCAACAAAGAAGAAAGAAATTCCCAATTCAATGATTTGTTTCCTTTCAACAAAGAAGAAAGAGCTTTGTACCTAATTCACAAAATTCGCGCTGTGTTACATATGTTGTTACATATAATTTACTATACATTGCGTCATTGGTAGTAATGACGCAAAAATAAGAAACCATAGGACAAGCAATTACAGATAGAGAAGAAAAAAGGGCATTTCATTCTCTCTATTACTTTCAAATTCTTTGAAACTTGTGGCAATCTACAAGTAATTAGACTATCAAGCATCTAAAATTGGTAATTTGTCATTCACGAGTTCATAGTGTTCTGTTTCTTGATAATCAATCATTTCGTATACCTTGCACGAGATTTTTAACGGTTTTACACGTTGGGAATGGGTTCAAGCCCGTTTTCAATGTAATGTGCAATTGTTCACTTGTCACACTCTTTCTTGAAAATTGATTATTTCTTTTACCTTGCACGAAAATTTGACGGTTTTACGTTGGAAACGGTTTCGAACCCGTTTTCAATGAAATGTACATTGTAATTCATAGCGTTCTCTTTCTTGATAACCAATCATTTAGTACATCTTGCACCAAAATTTAACGGTTTTATACCACTGGGAACGTGTCATGTACGATTCACCCAGTAACTGATTTCTTTCTCCGATGTTACTCTACTTTGCGTCGTTACCGCCAAATACCCAATTTACCGTAAATTCAATGAAACTTCCAAAATTCTGCTAGTTCGATTTCAGCACCGTTATAATGCCGAGACTCATTACACAGACTTTGAAACCACAATCGTGAACCAAATTGTGCGATCCTAATTTGTAAAGTCATGCTGTAGAATCACTATGTTCTTGTATTATGCAGTTTCTTTTAAACTTGTGTGATTTGTGTCATCAGAAATGAAAACTAAATTCACATTTTTAATGATTTGTTTCCTTTCAACAAAGAAGAAAGAGCTCTCTACCAGATTAACAAAATTGCGGTGTGTGAAAACATTGCTTCATATAATTTACTATATTCTGCGTCATTGGTAGTAATGACGCAAAGATAAGAAACCATAGGACACGCAATTAGGATAGAGAAGAAAAAAGGCCTTTCATTTCTTCTATTACTTTCAAATAGTTTGGTACTTGTGGCAAACTACAATCGACTATCAAGCATCTTATATTGGTCATGTATCATTCACTTGAATTCATAACACACTCTTTCTTGAAAATGAATTATTTCGTTTACCTTGCACGTAAATTTGACGGTTTTACTTTGGAAACTGTTTCAAACCCGTTTTCAATGTAACCCGTTTTCTATGTACCCAATAGGGGATTTTTGTCATTTTGTCTAACCTTGCACAGATTTCTAGCGAGTAACAAAATCGACGAAATCTACAGAACATATACAAGGAATTTTCTATCCTTGTATAACCACATCGAATATACTAGCAAGATGTTTCTCTTAGCGTCATTATTACCAAATACCCAATTTACTGGAAATTTAGTGAAACTTTCATGGGCTAATTCAATTTCATCAGCGTTATAATACTGATAGTCATTACACAGAGTAATTTCGTTTGAAAACATGATCGTGAACTCAATTTTCTACTTTGATCTTAATTTGTAAAGTCATGCTATAGAATCACTATTTCTAACTGGTGTCAACTGGTTTTAACTGGTCTCAACTGGTTTCAACTGGTTTCATCTGGACTCAACTGGTTTTAATTGGGTTCAACTGGTGTCAACTGGTTTTAACTGGTCTCAACTGTTCTCGACTGGTCTTAACTGTTTTTTTTCTGGTTTCAAATGGTTTTAACTGGTCTCAACTGGTTGTACTAGTTTCAACTGGTTTTAACTGGTTTCATCTGGTTTCAACTAATTTGAAATGGTCTCAACTGGTTTCAACTGGTTTCATCTGGACTCAACTGGTTTTAATTGGGTTCAACTGGCCTTAACTGTTCTCGATTGGTCTTAACTGTTTTTTTCTGGTTTCAAATGGTTTTGACTGGTCTCAACTGGTTGTACTAGTTTCAACTGGTTTTAACTGGTTTCATCTGGTTTCAACTAATTTGAAATGGTCTCAACTGGTTTTAACTGGTTTCATCTGGACTCAACTGGTTTTAATTGGGTTCAACTGGTGTCAACTGGTTTTAACTGGTCTCAACTGTTCTCGACTGGTCTTAACTGTTTTTTTCTGGTTTCAAATGGTTTTAACTGGTCTCAACTGGTTGTACTAGTTTCAACTGGTTTTAACTGGTTTCATCTGGTTTCAACTAATTTGAAATGGTCTCAACTGGTTTCAACTGGTTTCATCTGGACTGAACTGGTTTTAATTGGTTTCAACTGGCCTTAACTGTTCTCGATTGGTCTTAACTGTTTTTTCTGGTTTCAAATGGTTTTGACTGGTCTCAACTGGTTGTACTAGTTTCAACTGGTTTTAACTGGTTTCTTCTGGTTTCAACTAATTTGAAATGGTCTCAACTGGTTTTAACTGGTTTCATCTGATCTCAACTACTTTTAATTGGTTTCATCTGGTTTCAACTGGTTTTAATTGGGTTCAACTGGTGTCAACTGGTTTTAACTGGTGTCAACTGGTGTCAACTGGCCTCAACTGTTCTCGACTGGTCTTACCTTTTTTTTTTCTGGTTTTAACTGGTTTCATCTGGACTCAACTGGTTTTAATTGGGTTCAACTGGTGTCAACTGGTTTTAACTGGTCTCAATTGGTTTCAACTGGCCTTAACTGTTCTCGATTGGTCTTAACTGTTTTTTTCTGGTTTCAAATGGTTTTGACTGGTCTCAACTGGTTGTACTAGTTTCAACTGGTTTTAACTGGTTTCATCTGGTTTCAACTAATTTGAAATGGTCTCAACTGGTTTTAACTGCTTTCATCTGATCTCAACTACTTTTAATTGGTTTCATCTGGTTTCAACTGGTCTCAACTTGCTTTAACTGGTTTGAACTGGTCTCAACTGGTTTTAACTGGGTTCAACTGATTTCAACTGGTTTGAACTGGTCTCAACTAGTTTCAATTGGTTTCATCTGATTTCAACTGGTTTGAACTGGTCTCAACTTTTTTTAACTGGTTTCAACTGGTTTGAACTGGTTTCATCTGGTTTGAACTGGTTTGAACTGCTCTCAACTGGTTTTAACTGGTTTCATCTGGTTTCAACTGGTCTCAACTTGTTTTAACTGGTTTAAACTGGTTTGAACTGGTTTCATCTGGTTTCAACTGGTTTGAACTGCTCTCAACTGGTTTTAACTGGTTTCATCTGGTTTCAACTGGTCTCAACTTGTTTTAACTGGTTTGAACTGGTTTGAACTGATTTCCATTGGGTTCATCCGGTTTGAACGGGTTTGATCTGGTCTCAACAGGTTTTAATTGGGTTCAACTGATTTCAACTGGTTTGAACTGGTCTCAACTAGTTTGAACTGGTCTCAACTAGTTTGAACTGGTTTCATCTGAAATCAACTCTTTTAAACTGGTCTCAACTTTTTTTAACTGGTTTCAACTGGTTTGAACTCGTTTCATCTGGTTTCAACTGGTTTGAACTGCTCTCAACTGGTTTTAACTGGTTTCAACTGGTCTCAACTGTTTTGAATTGGTCTCAACTGGTTTTAACTGGTTTCAACTGGTCTCTACTGATTTGGACTGGTTTCAGATGGCCTCAACTGGTTTGAACTGGTTTGAACTGGTCTCAGCTGGCCTCAACTGGTTTGAACTGGGTTCAACTGGTCTCAGGTGGTTTGAACTGGTTTGAACTGGTCTCAACTGGTCTTAACTGCTTTTTTTCCGGGTTTCAAATGGTTTTAACTTATCTCAACTGGTTGTACTAGTTTCAACTGCTTTTTACTGGTTTCATCTGGTTTTAACTAATTTGAAAGGGTCTCAACTGGTTTCAATTGGTTTCATCTGGACTCAACTGGTTTTAATTGGGTTCAACTGGTGTCAACTGGTTTCAACTGGTCTCAACTGGTTTTAACTGGCCTCAACTGTTCTCGACTGGTTTTTACTGTTTTTTCTGGTTTCAAATGGTTTTACCTGGTCTCAACTGGTTGTACTAATTTCAACTGGTTTTAACTGGTTTCATCTGGTTTCAACTGGTCTCAACTTGCTTTAACTGGTTTGAACTGGTCTCAACTGGTTTTAACTGGGTTCAACTGATTTCAACTGGTTTGAACTGGTCTCAACTAATTTCAATTGGTTTCATCTGATTTCAACTGGTTTGAACTGGTCTCAACTTTTTTTAACTGGTTTCATCTGGTTTGAACTGGTTTCATCTGGTTTCAACTAGTCTCAACTTCTTTTTAATGGTTTAAACTGGTTTGAACTGCTCTCAACTGGTTTTAACTGGTTTTATCTGGTTTTAACTGGTCTCAACTTGTTTTAACTGGTTTGAACTGGTCTCAACTGATATTAGTTTGGTTCATTCGGTTTGAACGGGTTTGATCTGGTTTCAACAGGTTTTAATTGGGTTCAACTGATTTCAACTGGGTTGAACTGGTCTCAACTAGTTTGAACTGGTTTCATCTGATATCAACTGGTTTAAACTGGTCTCATTTTTGTAACTGGTTTCAACTGGTTTGAACTCGTTTGATCTGGTTTCAACTGGTTTGAACTGCTCTCAACTGGTTTTAACTGGTTTCAACTGGTCTCAACTAATTTGGACTGGTTTCAGCTGGCCTCAACTGGTTTGAACTGGTTTCAACTGGTCTCAGCTGGCCTCAACTGATTTGAACTGGGTTCAACTGGTCTCAGCTGGTTTTAACTGGTTTGAACTGGTCTCAACTGGTCTTAACTGCTTTTTTCCGGGTTTCAAATGGTTTTAACTGATCTCAACTGGTTGTACTAGTTTCAACTGCTTTTTACTGGTTTCATCTGGTTTTAACTCATTTGAAAGGGTCTCAACTGGTTTCAATTGGTTTCATCTGGACTCAACTGGTTTTAATTGGGTTCAACTGGTGTCAACTGGTTTTAACTGGTCTCAACTGGTTTCAACTGGCCTCAACTGTTCTCGACTGGTCTTAACTGTTTTTTCTGGTTTCAAATGGTTTTACCTGGTCTCAACTGGTTGTACTAGTTTCAACTGGTTTTAACTGGTTTCATCTGGTTTCAACTGGTCTCAACTTGCTTTAACTGGTTTGAACTGATCTCAACTGGTTTTAACTGGGTTCAAAAGATTTCAACTGGTTTGAACTGCTCTCAACTAGTTTCAATTGGTTTCATCTGATTTCAACTGGTTTGAACTGGTCTCAACTTTTTTTAACTGGTTTAAACTGGTTTGAACTGGTTTCATCTGGTTTCAACTGGTTTGAACTGCTCTCAACTGGTTTTAACTGGTTTCATCTGGTTTCAACTAGTCTCAACTTGTTTTAACTGGTTTAAACTGGTTTGAACTGGTTTCATCTGGTTTCAACTGGTTTGAACTGCTCTCAACTGGTTTTAACAGGTTTCATCTGGTTTTAACTGGTTTCATCTCGTTTTAACTGGTCTCAACTTGTTTTAACTGCTTTGAACTGGTCTCAACTGATTTTAATTGGGTTCTTCCGGTTTGAACGGGTTTGATCTGGTCTCAACAGGTTTTAATTGGGTTCAACTGATTTCAACTGGTTTGAACTGGTCTCAACTAGTTTGAACTGGTTTCATCTGATATCAACTGGTTGAAACTGGTCTCAACTTTTTTAAACTGGTTTCAACTGGTTTGAACTCGTTTCATCTGGTTTCAACTGGTTTGAACTGCTCTCAACTGGTTTTAACTGGTTTCAACTGGTCTCAACTTTTGAATTGGTCTCAACTGGTTTTAACTGGTTTCAACTGGTCTCAACTGATTTGGAATGGTTTCAGCTGGCCTCAACTGGTTTGAACTGGTTTCAACTGGTCTCAGCTGGCCTCAACTGGTTTGAACTGGGTTCAACTGGTCTCAGCTGGTTTGAACTGGTTTGAACTGGTCTCAACTCGTCTTAACTGCTTTTTTTCCGGGTCTCAAATGGTTTTAACTGATCTCAACTGGTTGTACTAGTTTCAACTGGTTTTTACTGGTTTCATCTGGTTTTAACTAATTTGAATGGGT
Organism: Diadema antillarum; assembly: GCF_040938485.1. NCBI lineage: Eukaryota > Metazoa > Echinodermata > Echinoidea > Diadematoida > Diadematidae > Diadema > Diadema antillarum. Next base: position 52,596 of record NW_027272963.1, read on the forward strand.
CTCAACTGGTTTCAATTGGTTTCATCTGGATTCAACTGGTTTTAATTGGGTTCAACTGGTGTAAACTGGTTTTAACTGGTCTCAACTGGTTTCAACTGGCCTCAACTGTTCTCAACTGGTCTTAACTGTTTTTTTTTCTGGTTTCAAATGGTTTTACCTGGTCTCAACTGGTTGTACTAGTTTCAACTGGTTTTAACTGGTTTCATCTGGTTTCAACTGGTCTCAACTTGCTTTAACTGGTTTGAACTGGTCTCAACTGGTTTTAACTGGGTTCAACTGATTTCAACTGGTTTGAACTGGTCTCAACTAGTTTCAATTGGTTTCAACTGATTTCAACTGGTTTGAACTGGTCTCAACTTTTTTTAACTGGTTTAAACTGGTTTGAACTGGTTTCATCTGGTTTCAACTGGTTTGAACTGCTCTCAACTGGTTTTAACTGGTTTCATCTGGTTTCAACTGGTCTCAACTTGTTTTAACTGGTTTAAACTGGTTTGAACTGGTTTCATCTGGTTTCAACTGGTTTGAACTGCTCTCAACTGGTTTTAAGTGATTTGATCTGGTTTGAACTGGTCTCAACTTGTTTTAACTGGTTTGAACTGGTTTCAACTGATTTTAATTGGGTTCATCCGGTTTGAACGGGTTTGATCTGGTCTCAACAGGTTTTAATTGGGTTCAACTGATTTCAACTGGTTTGAACTGGTCTCAACTAGTTTGAACTGGTTTCATCTGATATCAACTGGTTTAAACTGGTCTCAACTTTTTTTAACTGGTTTCAACTGGTTTGAACTCGTTTCATCTGGTTTCAACTGGTTTGAACTGCTCTCAACTGGTTTTAACTGGTTTCAACTGGTCTCAACTGATTTGGACTGGTTTCAGCTGGCCTCAACTGGTTTGAACTGGTTTCAACTGGTCTCAGCTGGCCTCAACTGGTTTGAACTGGGTTCAATTGGTCTCAGCTGGTTTGAACTGGTTTGAACTGGTTTCAACTGGTCTTAACTGCTTTTTTTCCGGGTTTCAAATGGTTTTAACTGATCTCAGCTGGTTGTACTATTTTCAATTGGTTTTTACTGGTTTCATCTGGTTTTAACTAATTTGAAAGGGTCTCAACTGGTTTCAATTGGTTTCATCTGGACTCAACTGGTTTTAATTGGGTTCAACTGGTGTCAACTGGTTTTAACTGGTCTCAACTGGTTTCAACTTTCCTCAACTGTTCTCGACTGGTCTTAACTGTTTTTTTTCTGGTTTCAAATGGTTTTACCTGGTCTCAACTGGTTGTACTAGTTTCAACTGGTTTTAACTGGTTTCATCTGGTTTCAACTGGTCTCAACTTGCTTTAAGTGGTTTGAACTGGTCTCAACTGGTTTTAACTGGGTTCAACTGATTTCAACTGGTTTGAACTGGTCTCAACTAGTTTCAATTGGTTTCATCTGATTTCAACTGGTTTAAACTGGTCTCAACTTTTTTTAACTGGTTTAAACTGGTTTGAACTGGTTTCATCTGGTTTCAACTGGTTTGAACTGCTCTCAACTGGTTTTAACTGGTTTCATCTGGTTTTAACTGGTCTCAACTTGTTTTGACTGGTTTGAACTGGTCTCAACTGATTTTAATTGGGTTCATCCGGTTTGAACGGGTTTGATCTGGTCTCAACAGGTTTTAATTGGGTTCAACTGATTTCAACTGGTTTGAACTGGTCTCAACTAGTTTGAACTGGTTTCATCTGATATCAACTGGTTTAAACTGGTCTCAACTTTTTTTAACTGGTTTCAACTGGTTTGAACTCGTTTCATCTGGTTTCAACTGGTTTGAACTGCTCTCAACTGGTTTTAACTGGTTTCAACTGGTCTGAACTGATTTGGACTGGTTTCAGCTGGCCTCAACTGGTTTGAACTAGTTTCAACTGGTCTCAGCTGGCCTGAACTGGTTTGAACTGGGTTCAACTGGTCTCAGCTGGTTTGAACTGGTCTCAACTGGTCTTAACTGCTTTTTTTCCGGGTTTCAAATAGTTTTAACTGATCTCAACTGGTTGTACTAGTTTCAACTGGTTTTTACTGGTTTCATCTGGTTTTAACTAATTTGAAAGGGTCTCAACTGGTTTCAATTGGTTTCATCTGGACTCAACTGGTTTTAATTGGGTTCAACTGGTGTCAACTGGTTTTAACTGGTCTCAACTGGTTTCAACTGGCCTCAACTGTTCTCGACTGGTCTTAACTGTTTTTTTTTCTGGTTTCAAATGGTTTTACCTGGTCTCAACTGGTTGTACTAGTTTCAACTGGTTTTAACTGGTTTCATCTGGTTTCAAGTGGTCTCAACTTGCTTTAACTGGTTTGAACTGGTCTCAACTGGTTTTAACTGGGTTCAACTGATTTCAACTGGTTTGAACTGGTCTCAACTAGTTTCAATTGGTTTCATCTGATTTCAACTGGTTTGAACTGGTCTCAACTTTTTTAAACTGGTTTAAACTGATTTCATCTGGTTTCAACTGGTTTGAACTGCTCTCAACTGGTTTTAACTGGTTTCATCTGGTCTCAACTGGTCTCATCTTGTTTTAACTGGTTTAAACTGGTTTGAACTGGTTTCATCTGGTTTCAACTGGTTTGAACTGCTCTCAACTGGTTTTAACTGGTTTCATCTGGTTTTAACTGGTCTCAACTTGTTTTGACTGTTTTGAACTGGTCTCAACTGATTTTGATTGGGTTCATCCGGTTTGAACGGGTTTGATCTGGTCTCAACAGGTTTTAATTGGGTTCAACTGATTTCAACTGGTTTGAACTGGTCTCAACTAGTTTGAACTGGTTTCATCTGATATCAACTGGTTTAAACTGGTCTCAACTTTTTTTAACTGGTTTCAACTGGTTTGAACTCGTTTCATCTGGTTTCAACTGGTTTGAACTGCTCTCAACTGCTTTTTTTCCGGGTTTCAAATGGTTTTAACTGATCTCAACTGGTTGTACTAGTTTCAACTGGTTTTTACTGGTTTCATCTGGTTTTAACTAATTTGAAAGGATCTCAACTGGTTTCAATTGGTTTCATCTGGACTCAACTGGTTTTAATTGGGTTCAACTGGTCTCAACTGGTTTTAACTGGTCTCAACTGGTTTCAACTGGCCTCAACTGTTCTCGACTGGTCTTAACTGTTTTTTTTTCTGGTTTCAAATGGTTTTACCTGGTCTCAACTGGTTGTACTAGTTTCAACTGGTTTTAACTGGTTTCATCTGGTTTCAACTGGTCTCAACTTGCTTTAACTGGTTTGTTAGATAGAGACCGTACAAGACATGGTGGTGGTGTGGCTGTATATATTTCCAAAAGATTCAACTATAAAATAAGAGACGATTTGAATTCATCTATTTTAGAATGCCTTTGGTTTGAATTGAATTATCCAAATAAGCCTTCCATCCTTGTAGGGGAATTTTACAGACCTCCGAATTCTCACGCTGATTTCTTTGACGAATTAGAGAGGACTTTGGGCTCTGCTCTCTCGGAACATATGAGTTGTACAGTATTATATTAGGTGATTTCAATTGTAATTATATGCCACACCAACATGATGTGAATGCCGAAAAAGTTATGTTTTATACAAATATGTACGGACCAAGTCAGTTACAAATACTGCTTCTACTTTTACTGCTTTTACTTTAATTGATTTGATATTTGTATCAAAGAACTTTACAGTGAATGGGGAATATTTGAGACTAGCATTAGTGATCATTATTTGGTATATGCTATTCGGGACTTCAGTGCAAAGATCCATCAAAAATCTGAATGTGCGTAATTTCGCTCATTAATAAATCTTAATGAGGAGGAATTTTATAGTGATTTGAGAAGTGCTCCGTGGCAGGTCATAAAAGATATAGACGACGTTGATGATACGTGGGATATGTGGTTGACTCTTTTCAATAATGTTGTCAACAAGCATATACCTTTGAGCAAAAAGCGGATAAGAAAACATGCATGTCCATGGATATCTGATGAGGTTGTTAAGCTCATGACGGAACGTGATAAAGTTCTCAAAGCTCCTAAAACTAACAACAGCAATGATCTTTGGAATACCTATAAATATCTAAAAAACAAAGTTACTCATCTCATGAGAATAAGAAAAAAACAGTATAACACTGACCAAATTTTACAAAATCGTAACAGCAGTAAAAAAATGTGGAAGAGCTTGAGGGAATTTACGCCTAAATCATCACCCATTTCTCCCAATACCATAAAGGTTGATGATGCAGAAGTATCGGACAACGCAAGTATTGCTGAAGCATTCAACAATTTTTTCATATCTAATGCTACTAAAATTACAAAAGATCTGCAGAGAAATACTTCTCAAATGATATTAGATGAGGACAAAGGCTTTGTTCCTTCTCATTCTCAATTTAAATTAAGTATGATAACGAGAGATTTTGTATTTAGACATTTCGAGCTTCTTGGCATAGATAAAGCAACCGGAGAAGGTCACATCGGCTACAAACTTTTAAAGATGACAAAGAATGTTATTGCAGAATCTCTTTGCGATATTATTAACAAATCCCTGTCTACGGGAGTTGTTCCACATGAATGGAAAAAGGCTCTTGTAGTACCAATATTTAAAGCAGGAGATATTTTTTCGTTGAATAACTATCGCCCCATTTCAATCTTACCAACAGTGAGTAAAATTATCGAAAGGACCGTACATCAATACCTGAGCGAATTCATGAATGCGAATGATTTACTACACCCTAATCAATCTGGTTTCAAACCATTTCATTCCACATCAACTGCTCTTGCAAAACTTGTGAATCAGTGGTCTTTGAATATAGATAATCAAATTTCTGGAGTTGAATTCATAGATCTTCGGAAGGCATTTGACGAACCTTGCACAGATTTGTAACGAGTAACAAAATCGACGAAATCGACAGAACAAATACCAGGAATTTTCTCTCCTTGCATGCCAGATCGAATATACTTGCCCGATGTTTCTCTACTTTGCGTCGTTACTATCAAATACCCAATTTACTGGAAATTCCGTGAAACTTTCATTATGGGCTAATTCGATTTCATCACCGTTATAACACCGAGAGTCATTACACAGACTCATTTCGTTTTAAAACATGATTGTGAACCAAATTGTCTACTTTGATCTTAATTTGTAAAGTCATGCTATAGCATTTTCTTGTATTCACGCAGTTTCTTTTAAACTTGTGAATTGCGTCATAAGAAAGGAAAACGAAATTCCCAATTCAATGATTTGTTTCCTTTCAACAAAGAGGGAAGAGCTCTCTTCCAGATTTACAAAATTCGCGGTGAATGAAAACATTGCTACATATAATTTGCTATATTTTATGTCATTGGTAGTAATGACGCAAAGATAAGAAACCCTACGACACGCAATTAAAGGATAGAGAAGAAAAAAAGGCCTTTCATTCGTTCTATTACTTTCAAATACTTTGGTACTTGTGGCAAACTACAATAGACTATCAAGCATCTTATATTGGTCATCTATCATTCACCTGAATTCCTAACACACTCTTTCTTGAAAATTGATTATTTCTCTTACCTTGCACGAAAATTTGACGGTTTTACGTTGGGAACGGTTTCGAACCCGTTTTCAATGTAATGTACGATTTACCCAATAACGGATTTTGTCTAACCTTGCACAGATTTCTAGCGAGTAACAAAATCGACGAAATCAACAGAACAAATACAAGGAATTTTCTCTCCTTGTATAACACATGGAATATACTTGCCCGATGTTTCTCTACTTTGCGTCGTTTGCTACCAAATACCAAATTTACTTGAAATTAAGTGAAACTTTCATTATGAGCTAATTCGATTTCATCACCGTTATAACACCGAGAGTCATTACACAGACTCATTTCGTTTTAAAACATGATTGTGAACCAAATTATCTACTTTGATCTAAATTTGTAAAGTTATGCTATAGAATCACTATTTTCTTGTATTCACGCAGTTTCTTTTAAACTTGTGAATTGCGTCATAAGAAATGAAAACGAAATTCCCAATTCAATGATTTGTTTCCTTTCAACAAAGAGGGAAGAGCTCTCTACCAGATGAAATTCGTGGTGAATGAAAACATTGCTACATATAATTTACTTTATTTTACGTCATTGGTAGTAATGACGCAAAGAGAAGTCACCCTACGACACGCAATTAAAGGATAGAGAAGAAAAAAAGGCCTTTCTATTACTATTACTTTCTTCTTTCTATTACTATCACGTTCTATTACTTTCAAATACTTTGGTTCTTGTGGCAAACTACAATTCATAACACACTCTTATTTGAAAAATAATTATTTCGTTTACTTGCACGAAAATTTGACGGTTTTACGTTGAAAACGGTTTCAAACCCGTTTTCAAAGTAATGTACGATTTATTCAATAACGGAATTTTGTAATTTTGTCGAACCTTGCACAGATTTGTAACGAGTAACAAAATCGACGAAATCGACAGAACAAATACCAGGAATTTTCTCTCCTTGCATACCAGATCGAATATACTTGTCCGATGTTTCTCTACTTTGCGTCGTTACTACCAAATACCCAATTTACTGGAAATTCCGTGAAACTTTCATTATGGGCTAATTCGATTTCATCTTCGGTTATAAAACCGAGAGTCATTACACGGACTCATTTCGTTTTAAAACATGATTGTGAACCAAATTGTCTACTTTGATCTTAATTTGTAAAGTCATGCTATAGAATCACTATTTTCTTGTATTTACGCAGTTTCATTTAAACTTGTGAATTGCGTCATAAGAAATGAAAACGAAATTCAAAATTTGTTTCCTTTCAATAAAGAGCTTTGTAATAAATTCACAAAATTCGCGCTTTGTTACATATGTCGTTACATATAATTCACTATACATTGCGTCATTTTAAGTAATGACGCAAAGATAAGAAACCATAGGACACGCAATTAAAGATAGAGAAGAAAAAGGGCATTTCATTCGCTCTATTACTTTAAAATTCTTTGGTACTTGTGGCAAACTGGAAGTAATTAGACTATCAAGCATCTAAAATTGGTCATTTGTCATTCAGGAATTCATAACGTTCCCTTTTTTGATAATCAATTTTTTCGTATACCTTGCCCGAAATTTTAACGGTTTTACACGTTTTGAATGGGTTCAAGCCCGTTTTCAATGTAATGTACAATTGTTCATTTGTCATTCACTTGAATTCATAGCGTTCTCTTTCTTGATAACCAATTATCTAGTGCACCTTGCACGAAAATTTAACGGTTTTATACCATTGGGAACAGGTTCAAGCCCGATTTCAATGTCATGTACGATTCACCCAGTAACGGATTTCTTTCTCCGATGTTTCTCTACTTTGCGTCGTTACTGCCAAATACCCAATTTACCGTAAATTCAATGAAATTCGAAAATTGTGCTAATTCGATTTCAGCACCGTTATAATGCCGACACTCATTACACAGACTTTGAAACCATGATCGTGAACCAAATTGTCTGATCTCTATTTGTCATGCTATAGAATCACTATTTTCTTGTATTCATGCAGTTTCTTTTAAACTTCTGATTTGCGTCATAAGAAATGAAAACAAAATTTACATTTTTAATGATTTGTTTCCTTTCAAGAAAGAAGAAAGAGCTTTTCTACCAGATTCACATAATTCGCGGTGTGTGAAAACATTGTTACATATAATTTACTATACATTGCGTTATCGGTTGTAATGACGCAAAGATAAGAAACCATAGGACACGCAATTAAAGGATAGAGAAGAAAAAAGGCATTTCATTCGTTCTATTACTTTCAAATACTTTAGTACTTGTGGCAAACGGCAATAGACTATCATGCATCTTACATTGGTCATTTATCATTTACTTGAATTCACAGCGCAGTCTTTCTTGAAAATTAATTATTTCGTTTACGTTGCACGAAAAATTGACGCTTTTACGTTGGAAATGTTTTTTTTTTATTTCAACGTAATGTACGATTTACCTAATAACTTATTTTTGTTTTGTCGAACCTTGCACAGATTTCTAGCAAGTAACAAAATCGACGAAATCGACAAAACAAATACAAGGAATTTTCTCTCCTTGGATACCAGATCGAATATACTTGTCCGATGTTTCTCTACTTTGCGTCGTTACTACCAAATACCCAATTTACTGGAAATTCCGTGAAACTTTCATTATGGGCTAATTCGATTTCATCTTCCGTTATAACACCGAGAGTCATTACACGGACTCATTTCGTTTTAAAACATGATTGTGAACCAAATTGTCTACTTTGATCTTAATTTGTAAAGTCATGCTATAGAATCAGTATTTTCTTGTATTTACGCAGTTTCATTTAAACTTGTGAATTGCGTCATAAGAAATGAAAACGAAATTCAAAATTTGTTTCCTTTCAACAAAGAGCTTTGTAATAAATTCACAAAATTCGCGCTTTGTTACATATGTCGTTACATATAATTCACTATACATTGCGTCATTTTAAGTAATGACGCAAAGATAAGAAACCGCAGGACACGGAATCAAAGATAGAGAAGAAAAAGGGCATTTCATTCGCTCTATTACTTTCAAATTCTTTGGTATTTGTGGCAAACTGCAAGTAATTAGATTATCAAGCATCTAAAATTGGTAATTTGTTATTCACGAATTCATAGCGTTCTCTTTCTTGATAATCAATTATTTTAGTACCTTGCACGAAATTTTAACGGTTTTACACGTTGGGAACGGGTTCAAGCCCGTTTTCAATGTAATGTACAGCTGTCACTTGTTATTCGCTTGAATTCATAGCGTTCTCTTTCTTGATAACCAACTATTTAGTACACCTTGCACGAACATTTAGCGGTTTTACACATTGGGAACGGGTTTAAGCCCGATTTCAATGCCATGTACGATTCACCCAGTACGGATTTCTTTCTCCGATGTTTCTTTATTTTGCGTCGTTACTGCCAAAGGCCTTTCATTCGTTCTATTACTTTCAAATACTTTGGTACTTGTGGCAAACTGCAATAGACTATCAAGCATCTTATATTGGCCATTTATCATTCATTTCAATTCATAACACACTCTTATTTGAAAAATAATTATTTCGTTTACCTTGCACGAAAATTTGACGGTTTTACGTTGAAAACGGTTTCAAACCAGTTTTCAAAGTAATATACGATTTACCCAATAACGGATTCTTGTCATTTTGTCGAACCTTGCACAGATTTGTAACGAGTAACAAAATCGACGAAATTGACAGAACAAATACAAGGAATTTTCTCTCCTTGCATACCAGATCGAATATACTTGCCCGATGTTCCTCTACTTTGCGTCGTTACTACCAAATACCCAATTTACTGGAAATTCCGTGAAACTTTCATTATGGGCTAATTCGATTTCATCACCGTTATAACACCGAGAGTCATTACACAGACTCATTTCGTTTTAAAACATGATTGTGAACCAAATTGTCTACTTTGCTCTTCATTTGTAAAGTCATGCTATGGAATCAGTATTTTCTTGTATTCACATAGTTTCTTTTAAATTTGTGACTTGCCTCATAAGAAATGAAAACGAAATTCCCAATTCAATGATTTGTTTCCTTTCAACAAAGAAGAAAGAAATTCCCAATTCAATGATTTGTTTCCTTTCAACAAAGAAGAAAGAGCTTTGTACCTAATTCACAAAATTCGCGCTGTGTTACATATGTTGTTACATATAATTTACTATACATTGCGTCATTGGTAGTAATGACGCAAAAATAAGAAACCATAGGACAAGCAATTACAGAGAGAGAAGAAAAAGGGCATTTCATTCTCTCTATTACTTTCAAATTCTTTGAAACTTGTGGCAATCTGCAAGTAATTAGACTATCAAGCATCTAAAATTGGTAATTTGTCATTCACGAGTTCATAGTGTTCTGTTTCTTGATAATCAATCATTTCGTATACCTTGCACGAGATTTTTAACGGTTTTACACGTTGGGAATGGGTTCAAGCCCGTTTTCAATGTAATGTGCAATTGTTCACTTGTCACACTCTTTCTTGAAAATTGATTATTTCTTTTACCTTGCACGAAAATTTGACGGTTTTACGTTGGAAACGGTTTCGAACCCGTTTTCAATGAAATGTACATTGTAATTCATAGCGTTCTCTTTCTTGATAACCAATCATTTAGTACATCTTGCACCAAAATTTAACGGTTTTATACCACTGGGAACGTGTCATGTACGATTCACCCAGTAACTGATTTCTTTCTCCGATGTTACTCTACTTTGCGTCGTTACCGCCAAATACCCAATTTACCGTAAATTCAATGAAACTTCCAAAATTCTGCTAGTTCGATTTCAGCACCGTTATAATGCCGAGACTCATTACACAGACTTTGAAACCACAATCGTGAACCAAATTGTGCGATCCTAATTTGTAAAGTCATGCTGTAGAATCACTATGTTCTTGTATTATGCAGTTTCTTTTAAACTTGTGTGATTTGTGTCATCAGAAATGAAAACTAAATTCACATTTTTAATGATTTGTTTCCTTTCAACAAAGAAGAAAGAGCTCTCTACCAGATTAACAAAATTGCGGTGTGTGAAAACATTGCTTCATATAATTTACTATATTCTGCGTCATTGGTAGTAATGACGCAAAGATAAGAAACCATAGGACACGCAATTAGGATAGAGAAGAAAAAGGGCCTTTCATTTCTTCTATTACTTTCAAATAGTTTGGTACTTGTGGCAAACTGCAATCGACTATCAAGCATCTTATATTGGTCATGTATCATTCACTTGAATTCATAACACACTCTTTCTTGAAAATGAATTATTTCGTTTACCTTGCACGTAAATTTGACGGTTTTACTTTGGAAACTGTTTCAAACCCGTTTTCAATGTAATATACGATTTACCCAATAGGGGATTTTTGTCATTTTGTCTAACCTTGCACAGATTTCTAGCGAGTAACAAAATCGACGAAATCTACAGAACATATACAAGGAATTTTCTATCCTTGTATAACCACATCGAATATACTAGCAAGATGTTTCTCTTAGCGTCATTATTACCAAATACCCAATTTACTGGAAATTTAGTGAAACTTTCATGGGCTAATTCAATTTCATCAGCGTTATAATACTGATAGTCATTACACAGAGTAATTTCGTTTGAAAACATGATCGTGAACTCAATTTTCTACTTTGATCTTAATTTGTAAAGTCATGCTATAGAATCACTATTTCTAACTGGTGTCAACTGGTTTTAACTGGTCTCAACTGGTTTCAACTGGTTTCATCTGGACTCAACTGGTTTTAATTGGGTTCAACTGGTGTCAACTGGTTTTAACTGGTCTCAACTGTTCTCGACTGGTCTTAACTGTTTTTTTTTCTGGTTTCAAATGGTTTTAACTGGTCTCAACTGGTTGTACTAGTTTCAACTGGTTTTAACTGGTTTCATCTGGTTTCAACTAATTTGAAATGGTCTCAACTGGTTTCAACTGGTTTCATCTGGACTCAACTGGTTTTAATTGGGTTCAACTGGCCTTAACTGTTCTCGATTGGTCTTAACTGTTTTTTTCTGGTTTCAAATGGTTTTGACTGGTCTCAACTGGTTGTACTAGTTTCAACTGGTTTTAACTGGTTTCATCTGGTTTCAACTAATTTGAAATGGTCTCAACTGGTTTTAACTGGTTTCATCTGGACTCAACTGGTTTTAATTGGGTTCAACTGGTGTCAACTGGTTTTAACTGGACTGTTCTCGACTGGTCTTAACTGTTTTTTTTTTTCTGGTTTCAAATGGTTTTAACTGGTCTCAACTGGTTGTACTAGTTTCAACTGGTTTTAACTGGTTTCATCTGGTTTCAACTAATTTGAAATGGTCTCAACTGGTTTCAACTGGTTTCATCTGGACTCAACTGGTTTTAATTGGTTTCAACTGGCCTTAACTGTTCTCGATTGGTCTTAACTGTTTTTTTCTGGTTTCAAATGGTTTTGACTGGTCTCAACTGGTTGTACTAGTTTCATCTGGTTTCAACTAATTTGAAATGGTCTCAACTGGTTTTAACTGGTTTCATCTGATCTCAACTACTTTTAATTGGTTTCATCTGGTTTCAACTGGTCTCAACTTGCTTTAACTGGTTTGAACTGGTCTCAACTGGTTTTAACTGGGTTCAACTGATTTCAACTGGTTTGAACTGGTCTCAACTAGTTTCAATTGGTTTCATCTGATTTCAACTGGTTTGAACTGGTCTCAACTTTTTTTAACTGGTTTAAACTGGTTTGAACTGGTTTCATCTGGTTTCAACTGGTTTCAACTGCTCTCAATTGGTTTTAACTGGTTTCATCTGGTTTCAACTGGTCTCAACTTGTTTTAACTGGTTTAAACTGGTTTGAACTGGTTTCATCTGGTTTCAACTGGTTTGAACTGCTCTCAACTGGTTTTAACTGGTTTCATCTGGTTTGAACTGGTCTCAACTTGTTTTAACTGGTTTGAACTGGTTTCAATTGATTTTAATTGGGTTCATCCGGTTTGAACGGGTTTGATCTGGTCTCAACAGGTTTTAATTGGGTTCAACTGATTTCAACTCGTTTGAACTGGTCTCAACTAGTTTGAACTGGTTTCATCTGATATCAACTGGTTTAAACTGGTCTCAACTTTTTTTAACTGGTTTCAACTGGTTTGAACTCGTTTCATCTGGTTTCAACTGGTTTGAACTGCTCTCAACTGGTTTTAACTGGTTTCAACTGGTCTCAACTGATTTGGACTGGTTTCAGATGGCCTCAACCGGTTTGAACTGGGTTCAACTGGTCTCAGCTGGTTTTAACTGGTTTGAACTGGTTGTACTAGTTTCAACTGCTTTTTACTGGTTTCATCTGGTTTTAACTAATCTGAAAGGGTCTAAACTGGTTTCAATTGGGTTCATCTGGACTCAACTGGTTTTAATTGGGTTCAACTGGTGTCAACTGGTTTCAACTGGTCTCAACTGGTTTTAACTGGCCTCAACTGCTCTCGACTGGTCTTTACTGTTTTTTCTGGTTTCAAATGGTTTTACCTGGTCTCAACTGGTTTTAACTGGTTTCATCTGGTTTCAACTGGTCTCAACTTGCTTTAACTGGTTTGAACTGGTCTCAACTGGATTTAACTGGGTTCAACTGATTTCAACTGGTTTGAACTGGTCTCAACTAGTTTCAATTGGTTTCATCTGATTTCAACTGGTTTGAACTGGTCTCAACTTTTTTTAACTGGTTTAAACTGGTTTGAACTGGTTTCATCTGGTTTCAACTGGTTTGAACTGCTCTCAACTGGTTTTAACTGGTTTCATCTGGTTTCAACTAGTCTCAACTTCTTTTGAATGGTTTAAACTGGTTTGAACTGGTTTCATCTGGTTTCAACTGGTTTGAACTGCTCTCAACTGGTTTTAACTGGTTTTATCTGGTTTTAACTGGTCTCAACTTGTTTTAACTGGTTTGAACTGGTCTCAACTGATTTTAATTTGGTTCATCCGGTTTGAACGGGTTTGAACTGGTCTCAACAGGTTTTAATTGGGTTCAACTGATTTCAATTGGGTTGAACTGGTCTCAACTAGTTTGAACTGGTTTCATCTGATATCAACTGGTTTAAACTGGTCTCATTTTTTTAACTGGTTTCAACTGGTTTGAACTCGATTCATCTGGTTTCAACTGGTTTGAACTGCTCTCAACTGGTTTTAACTGGTTTCAACTGGTCTCAACTAATTTGGACTGGTTTCAGCTGGCCTCAACTGGTTTGAACTGGTTTCAACTGGTCTCAGCTGGCCTCAACTGATTTGAACTGGGTTCAGCTGGTCTCAGCTGGTTTGAACTGGTTTGAACTGGTCTCAACTGGTCTTAACTGCTTTTTTTCCGGGTTTCAAATGGTTTTAACTGATCTCAACTGGTTGTTCTAGTTTCAACTGCTTTTTACTGGTTTCATCTGGTTTTAACTAATTTGAAAGGGTCTCAACTGGTTTCAATTGGTTTCATCTGGACTCAACTGGTTTTAATTGGGTTCAACTGGTGTCAACTGGTTTTAACTGGTCTCAACTGGTTTCAACTGGCTTCAACTGTTCTCGACTGGTCTTAACTGTTTTTTTCTGGTTTCAAATGGTTTTACCTGGTCTCAACTGGTTGTACTAGTTTCAACTGGTTTTAACTGGTTTCATCTGGTTTCAACTGGTCTCAACTTGCTTTAACTGGTTTGAACTGGTCTCAACTGGTTTTAACTGGGTTCAAAAGATTTCAACTGGTTTGAACTGGTCTCAACTAGTTTCAATTGGTTTCATCTGATTTCAACTGGTTTGAACTGGTCTCAACTTTTTTTAACTGGTTTAAACTGGTTTGAACTGGTTTCATCTGGTTTCAACTGGTTTGAACTGCTCTCAACTGGTTTTAACTGGTGTCATCTGGTTTCAACTAGTCTCAACTTGTTTTAACTGGTTTAAACTGGTTTGAACTGGTTTCATCTGGTTTCAACTGGTTTGAACTGATCTCAACTGGATTTAACTGGTTTCATCTGGTTTTAACTGGTTTCATCTCGTTTTAACTGGTCTCAACTTGTTTTAACTGGTTTGAACTGGTCTCAACTGATTTTAATTGGGTTCTTCCGGTTTGAACGGGTTTGATCTGGTCTCAACAGGTTTTAATTGGGTTCAACTGATTTCAACTGGTTTGAACTGGTCTCAACTAGTTTGAACTGGTTTCATCTGATATCAACTGGTTTAAACTGGTCTCAACTTTTTTAAACTGGTTTCAACTGGTTTGAACTCGTTTCATTTGGTTTCAACTGGTTTGAACTGCTCTCAACTGGTTTTAACTGGTTTCAACTGGTCTCAACTTTTGAATTGGTCTCAACTGGTTTTAACTGGTTTCAACTGGTCTCAACTGATTTGGACTGGTTTCAGCTGGCCTCAACTGGATTGAACTGGTTTCAACTGGTCTCAGCTGGCCTCAACTGGTTTGAACTGGGTTCAACTGGTCTGAACTGGTCTTAACTGCTTTTTTTCCGGGTTTCAAATTTTTTTATCTGATCTCAACTGGTTGTATTAGTTTCAACTGGTTTTTACTGGTTTCATCTGGTTTTAACTAATTTGAAAGGGTCTCAACTGGTTTCAATTGGTTTCATCTGGACTCAACTGGTTTTAATTGGGTTCAACTGGTGTCAACTGGTTTTAACTGGTCTCAACTGGTTTCAACTGGACTCAACTGTTCTCACCTGGTCTTAACTGTTTTTTTTTTCTGCTTTCAAATGGTTTAACCTGGTCTCAACTGGTTGTACTAGTTTCAACTGGTTTTAACTGGTTTCATCTGGTTTCAACTGGTCTCAGCTGGCCTCAACTGGTTTGAACTGGGTTCAACTGGTCTCAGCTGGTTTGAACTGGTTTGAACTGGTCTTAACTGCTTTTTTTCCGGGTTTCAAATGGTTTTACCTGGTCTCAACTGGTTGTACTAGTTTCAACTGGTTTTAACTGGTTTCATCTGGTTTCAACTGGTCTCAACTTGCTTTAACTGGTTTGAACTGGTCTCAACTGGTTTTAACTGGGTTCAACTGATTTCAACTGGTTTGAACTGGTCTCAACTAGTTTCAATTGGTTTCATCTGATTTCAACTGGTTTGAACTGGTCTCAACTTTTTTTAACTGCTTTAAACTGGTTTGAACTGGTTTCATCTGGTTTCAACTGGTTTGAACTGCTCTCAACTGGTTTTAACTGGTTTCATCTGGTTTCAACTAGTTTGAACTGCTCTCAACTGGTTTTAACTGGTTTCATCTGGTTTTAACTGGTCTCAACTTGTTTTGACTGGTTTGAACTGGTCTCAACTGATTTTAATTGGGTTCATCCGGTTTGAACGGGTTTGATCTGGTCTCAACAGGTTTTAATTGGGTTCAACTGATTTCAACTGGTTTGAACTGGTCTCAACTAGTTTGAACTGGTTTCATCTGATATCAACTGGTTTAAACTGGTCTCAACTTTTTTTAACTGGTTTCAACTGGTTTGAACTCGTTTCATCTGGTTTCAACTGGTTTGAACTGCTCTCAACTGGTTTTAACTGGTTTCAACTGGTCTGAACTGATTTGGACTGGTTTCAGCTGGCCTCAACTGGTTTGAACTGGTTTCAACTGGTCTCAGCTGGCCTCAACTGGTTTGAACTGGGTTCACCTGGTCTCAGCTGGTTTTAACTGGTTTAAACTGGTCTCAACTGGTCTTAACTGCTTTTTTTCCGGGTTTCAAATGGTTTTAACTGATCTCAACTGGTTGTACTAGTTTCAACTGGTTTTTACTGGTTTCATCTGGTTTTAACTAATTTGAAAGGGTCTCAACTGGTTTCAATTGGTTTCATCTGGACTCAACTGGTTTTAATTGGGTTCAACTGGTGTCAACTGGTTTTAACTGGTCTCAACTGGTTTCAACTGGCCTCAACTGTTCTCGACTGGTCTTAACTGTTTTTTTTTCTGGTTTCAAATGGTTTTACCTGGTCTCAACTGGTTGTACTAGTTTCAACTGGTTTTAACTGGTTTCATCTGGTTTCAACTGGTCTCAACTTGCTTTAACTGGTTTGTTAGATAGAGACCGTACAAGACATGGTGGCGGTGTGGCTGTATATATTTCCAAAAGATTCAACTATAAAATAAGAGACGATTTGAATTCATCTATTTTAGAATGCCTTTGGTTTGAATAGAATTATCCAAATAAGCCTTCCATCCTTGTAGGGGAATTTTACAGACCTCCGAATTCTCACGCTGATTTCTTTGACGAATTAGAGAGGACTTTGGGCTCTGCTCTCTCGGAACATATGAGTTGTACAGTATTATATTAGGTGATTTCAATTGTAATTATATGCCACACCAACATGATGTGAATGCCGAAAAAGTTATGTTTTATACAAATATGTACGGACCAAGTCAGTTACAAATACTGCTTCTACTTTTACTGCTTTTACTTTAATTGATTTGATATTTGTATCAAAGAACTTTACAGTGAATGGGGAATATTTGAGACTAGCATTAGTGATCATTATTTGGTATATGCTATTCGGGACTTCAGTGCAAAGATCCATCAAAAATCTGAATGTGCGTAATTTCGCTCATTAATAAATCTTAATGAGGAGGAATTTTATAGTGATTTGAGAAGTGCTCCGTGGCAGGTCATAAAAGATATAGACGACGTTGATGATACGTGGGATATGTGGTTGACTCTTTTCAATAATGTTGTCAACAAGCATATACCTTTGCGCAAAAAGCGGATAAGAAAACATGCATGTCCATGGATATCTAATGAGGTTGTTAAGCTCATGACGGAACGTGATAAAGTTCTCAAAGCTCCTAAAACTAACAACAGCAATGATCTTTGGAATACCTATAAATGTCTAAAACACAAAGTTACTCATCTCATGAGAATAAGAAAAAAACAGTATAACACTGACCAAATTTTACAAAATCGTAACAGCAGTAAAAAAATGTGGAAGAGCTTGAGAGAATTTACGCCTAAATCATCACTCATTTCTCCCAATACCATAAAGGTTGATGATGCAGAAGTATCGGACAACGCAATTATTGCTGAAGCATTCAACAATTTTTTCATATCTAATGCTACTAAAATTACAAAAGATCTGCAGAGAAATACTTCTCAAATGATATTAGATGAGGACAAAGGCTTTGTTCCTTCTCATTCTCAATTTAAATTAAGTATGATAACGAGAGATTTTGTATTTAGACAGTTCGAGCTTCTTGGCATAGATAAAGCAACCGGAGAAGGTCACATCGGCTACAAACTTTTAAAGATGACAAAGAATGTTATTGCAGAATCTCTTTGCGATATCATTAACAAATCCCTGTCTACGGGAGGTGTTCCACATGAATGGAAAAAGGCTCTTGTAGTACCAATATTCAAAGCAGGAGATATTTTTTCGTTGAATAACTATCGCCCCATTTCAATCTTACCAACAGTGAGTAAAATTATCGAAAGGACCGTACATCAACAACTGAGCGAATTCATGAATGCGAATGATTTACTACACCCTAATCAATCTGGTTTCAGACCATTTCATTCCACATCAACTGCTCTTGCAAAACTTGTGAATCAGTGGTCTTTGAATATAGATAATCAAATTTCTGGAGTTGAATTCATAGATCTTCGGAAGGCATTTGACGAACCTTGCACAGATTTGTAACGAGTAACAAAATCGACGAAATCGACAGAACAAATACCAGGAATTTTCTCTCCTTGCATGCCAGATCGATGTTTCTCTACTTTGCGTCGTTACTATCAAATACCCAATTTACTGGAAATTTCGTGAAACTTTCATTATGGGCTAATTCGATTTCATCACCGTTATAACACCGAGAGTCATTACACAGACTCATTTCGTTTTAAAACATGATTGTGAACCAAATTGTCTACTTTGATCTTAATTTGTAAAGTCATGCTATAGCATTTTCTTGTATTCACGCAGTTTCTTTTAAACTTGTGAATTGCGTCATAAGAAAGGAAAACGAAATTCCCAATTCAATGATTTGTTTCCTTTCAACAAAGAGGGAAGAGCTCTCTTCCAGATTTACAAAATTCGCGGTGAATGAAAACATTGCTACATATAATTTGCTATATTTTATGTCATTGGTAGTAATGACGCAAAGATAAGAAACCCTACGACACGCAATTAAAAGGATAGAGAAGAAAAAAAGGCCTTTCATTCGTTCTATTACTTTCAAATACTTTGGTACTTGTGGCAAACTACAATAGACTATCAAGCATCTTATATTGGTCATCTATCATTCACCTGAATTCCTAACACACTCTTTCTTGAAAATTGATTATTTCTCTTACCTTGCACGAAAATTTGACGGTTTTACGTTGGGAACGGTTTCGAACCCGTTTTCAATGTAATGTACGATTTACCCAATAACGGATTTTGTCTAACCTTGCACAGATTTCTAGCGAGTAACAAAATCGACGAAATCAACAGAACAAATACAAGGAATTTTCTCTCCTTGTATAACACATGGAATATACTTGCCCGATGTTTCTCTACTTTGCGTCGTTTGCTACCAAATACCAAATTTACTTGAAATTAAGTGAAACTTTCATTATGAGCTAATTCGATTTCATCACCGTTATAACACCGAGAGTCATTACACAGACTCATCTCGTTTTAAAACATGATTGTGAACCAAATTATCTACTTTGATCTTAATTTGTAAAGTTATGCTATAGAATCACTATTTTCTTGTATTCACGCAGTTTCTTTTAAACTTGTGAATTGCGTCATAAGAAATGAAAACGAAATTCCCAATTCAATTATTTGTTTCCTTTCAACAAAGAGGGAAGAGCTCTCTACCAGATGAAATTCGTGGTGAATGAAAACATTGCTACATATAATTTACTTTATTTTACGTCATTGGTAGTAATGACGCAAAGAGAAGACACCCTACGACACGCAATTAAAGGATAGAGAAGAAAAAAAGGCCTTTCTATTACTATTACTTTCTTCTTTCTATTACTATCACGTTCTATTACTTTCAAATACTTTGGTTCTTGTGGCAAACTACAATTCATAACACACTCTTATTTAAAAAAATAATAATTTCGTTTACTTGCACGAAAATTTGACGGTTTTACGTTGAAAACGGTTTCAAACCCGTTTTCAAAGTAATGTACGATTTACTCAATAACGGATTTTTGTAATTTTGTCGAACCTTGCACAGATTTGTAACGAGTAACAAAATCGACGAAATCGACAGAACAAATACCAGGAATTTTCTCTCCTTGCATACCAGATCGAATATACTTGTCCGATGTTTCTCTACTTTGCGTCGTTACTATCAAATACCCAATTTACTGGAAATTCCGTGAAACTTTCATTATGGGCTAATTCGATTTCATCACCGTTATAACACCGAGAGTCATTACACAGACTCATTTCGTTTTAAAACATGATTGTGAACCAAATTATCTACTTTGATCTTAATTTGTAAAGTGATGCTATATAGCATTTTCTTGTATTCACGCAGTTTCTTTTAAACTTGTGAATTGCGTCATAAGAAAGGAAAACGAAATTCCCAATTCAATGATTTGTTTCCTTTCAACAAAGAGGGAAGAGCTCTCTTCCAGATTTACAAAATTCGCGGTGAATGAAAACATTGCTACATATAATTTGCTATATTTTATGTCATTGGTAGTAATGACGCAAAGATAAGAAACCCTACGACACGCAATTAAAGGATAGAGAAGAAAAAAAGGCCTTTCATTCGTTCTATTACTTTCAAATACTTTGGTACTTGTGGCAAACTACAATAGACTATCAAGCATCTTATATTGGTCATCTATCATTCACCTGAATTCCTAACACACTCTTTCTTGAAAATTGAATATTTCTCTTACCTTGCACGAAAATTTGACGGTTTTACGTTGGGAACGGTTTCGAACCCGTTTTCAATGTAATGTACGATTTACCCAATAACGGATTTTGTCTAACCTTGCACAGATTTCTAGCGAGTAACAAAATCGACGAAATCAACAGAACAAATACAAGGAATTTTCTCTCCTTGTATAACACATGGAATATACTTGCCCGATGTTTCTCTACTTTGCGTCGTTTGCTACCAAATACCAAATTTACTTGAAATTAAGTGAAACTTTCATTATGAGCTAATTCGATTTCATCACCGTTATAACACCGAGAGTCATTACACAGACTCATCTCGTTTTAAAACATGATTGTGAACCAAATTATCTACTTTGATCTTAATTTGTAAAGTTATGCTATAGAATCACTATTTTCTTGTATTTACGCAGTTTCATTTAAACTTGTGAATTGCGTCATAAGAAATGAAAACGAAATTCAAAATTTGTTTCCTTTCAACAAAGAGCTTTGTAATAAATTCACAAAATTCGCGCTTTGTTACATGTGTCGTTACATATAATTCACTATACATTGCGTCATTTTAAGTAATGACGCAAAGATAAGAAACCATAGGACACGCAATTAAAGATAGAGAAGAAAAAGGGCATTTCATTCGCTCTATTACTTTAAAATTCTTTGGTACTTGTGG
The DNA here is from genome assembly GCF_040938485.1 of Diadema antillarum. NCBI lineage: Eukaryota > Metazoa > Echinodermata > Echinoidea > Diadematoida > Diadematidae > Diadema > Diadema antillarum. Next base: position 73,596 of record NW_027272963.1, read on the forward strand.
CAAACTGGAAGTAATTAGACTATCAAGCATCTAAAATTGGTCATTTGTCATTCAGGAATTCATAACGTTCCCTTTTTTGATAATCAATTTTTTCGTATACCTTGCCCGAAATTTTAACGGTTTTACACGTTTTGAATGGGTTCAAGCCCGTTTTCAATGTAATGTACAATTGTTCATTTGTCATTCACTTGAATTCATAGCGTTCTCTTTCTTGATAACCAATTATCTAGTGCACCTTGCACGAAAATTTAACGGTTTTATACCATTGGGAACAGGTTCAAGCCCGATTTCAATGTCATGTACGATTCACCCAGTAACGGATTTCTTTCTCCGATGTTTCTCTACTTTGCGTCGTTACTGCCAAATACCCAATTTACCGTAAATTCAATGAAATTCGAAAATTGTGCTAATTCGATTTCAGCACCGTTATAATGCCGACACTCATTACACAGACTTTGAAACCATGATCGTGAACCAAATTGTCTGATCTCTATTTGTCATGCTATAGAATCACTATTTTCTTGTATTCATGCAGTTTCTTTTAAACTTCTGATTTGCGTCATAAGAAATGAAAACAAAATTTACATTTTTAATGATTTGTTTCCTTTCAAGAAAGAAGAAAGAGCTTTTCTACCAGATTCACATAATTCGCGGTGTGTGAAAACATTGTTACATATAATTTACTATACATTGCGTTATTGGTTGTAATGACGCAAAGATAAGAAACCATAGGACACGCAATTAAAGGATAGAGAAGAAAAAAGGCATTTCATTCGTTCTATTACTTTCAAATACTTTAGTACTTGTGGCAAACGGCAATAGACTATCATGCATCTTACATTGGTCATTTATCATTTACTTGAATTCACAGCGCAGTCTTTCTTGAAAATTAATTATTTCGTTTACGTTGCACGAAAAATTGACGCTTTTACGTTGGAAATGTTTTTTTTTATTTCAACGTAATGTACGATTTACCTAATAACTTATTTTTGTTTTGTCGAACCTTGCACAGATTTCTAGCAAGTAACAAAATCGACGAAATCGACAAAACAAATACAAGGAATTTTCTCTCCTTGGATACCAGATCGAATATACTTGTCCGATGTTTCTCTACTTTGCGTCGTTACTACCAAATACCCAATTTACTGGAAATTCCGTGAAACTTTCATTATGGGCTAATTCGATTTCATCTTCCGTTATAACACCGAGAGTCATTACACGGACTCATTTCGTTTTAAAACATGATTGTGAACCAAATTGTCTACTTTGATCTTAATTTGTAAAGTCATGCTATAGAATCAGTATTTTCTTGTATTTACGCAGTTTCATTTAAACTTGTGAATTTCGTCATAAGAAATGAAAACGAATTTCAAAATTTGTTTCCTTTCAACAAAGAGCTTTGTAATAAATTCACAAAATTCGCGCTTTGTTACATATGTCGTTACATATAATTCACTATACATTGCGTCATTTTAAGTAATGACGCAAAGATAAGAAACCGCAGGACACGGAATCAAAGATAGAGAAGAAAAAGGGCATTTCATTCGCTCTATTACTTTCAAATTCTTTGGTATTTGTGGCAAACTGCAAGTAATTAGATTATCAAGCATCTAAAATTGGTAATTTGTTATTCACGAATTCATAGCGTTCTCTTTCTTGATAATCAATTATTTTAGTACCTTGCACGAAATTTTAACGGTTTTACACGTTGGGAACGGGTTCAAGCCCGTTTTCAATGTAATGTACAGCTGTCACTTGTTATTCGCTTGAATTCATAGCGTTCTCTTTCTTGATAACCAACTATTTAGTACACCTTGCACGAACATTTAGCGGTTTTACACATTGGGAACGGGTTTAAGCCCGATTTCAATGCCATGTACGATTCACCCAGTACGGATTTCTTTCTCCGATGTTTCTTTATTTTGCGTCGTTACTGCCAAAGGCCTTTCATTCGTTCTATTACTTTCAAATACTTTGGTACTTGTGGCAAACTGCAATAGACTATCAAGCATCTTATATTGGCCATTTATCATTCATTTCAATTCATAACACACTCTTATTTGAAAAATAATTATTTCGTTTACCTTGCACGAAAATTTGACGGTTTTACGTTGAAAACGGTTTCAAACCAGTTTTCAAAGTAATATACGATTTACCCAATAACGGATTCTTGTCATTTTGTCGAACCTTGCACAGATTTGTAACGAGTAACAAAATCGACGAAATTGACAGAACAAATACAAGGAATTTTCTCTCCTTGCATACCAGATCGAATATACTTGCCCGATGTTCCTCTACTTTGCGTCGTTACTACCAAATACCCAATTTACTGGAAATTCCGTGAAACTTTCATTATGGGCTAATTCGATTTCATCACCGTTATAACACCGAGAGTCATTACACAGACTCATTTCGTTTTAAAACATGATTGTGAACCAAATTGTCTACTTTGCTCTTCATTTGTAAAGTCATGCTATGGAATCAGTATTTTCTTGTATTCACATAGTTTCTTTTAAATTTGTGACTTGCCTCATAAGAAATGAAAACGAAATTCCCAATTCAATGATTTGTTTCCTTTCAACAAAGAAGAAAGAAATTCCCAATTCAATGATTTGTTTCCTTTCAACAAAGAAGAAAGAGCTTTGTACCTAATTCACAAAATTCGCGCTGTGTTACATATGTTGTTACATATAATTTACTATACATTGCGTCATTGGTAGTAATGACGCAAAAATAAGAAACCATAGGACAAGCAATTACAGAGAGAGAAGAAAAAGGGCATTTCATTCTCTCTATTACTTTCAAATTCTTTGAAACTTGTGGCAATCTGCAAGTAATTAGACTATCAAGCATCTAAAATTGGTAATTTGTCATTCACGAGTTCATAGTGTTCTGTTTCTTGATAATCAATCATTTCGTATACCTTACACGAGATTTTTAACGGTTTTACACGTTGGGAATGGGTTCAAGCCCGTTTTCAATGTAATGTGCAATTGTTCACTTGTCACACTCTTTCTTGAAAATTGATTATTTCTTTTACCTTGCACGAAAATTTGACGGTTTTACGTTGGAAACGGTTTCGAACCCGTTTTCAATGAAATGTACATTGTAATTCATAGCGTTCTCTTTCTTGATAACCAATCATTTAGTACATCTTGCACCAAAATTTAACGGTTTTATACCACTGGGAACGTGTCATGTACGATTCACCCAGTAACTGATTTCTTTCTCCGATGTTACTCTACTTTGCGTCGTTACCGCCAAATACCCAATTTACCGTAAATTCAATGAAACTTCCAAAATTCTGCTAGTTCGATTTCAGCACCGTTATAATGCCGAGACTCATTACACAGACTTTGAAACCACAATCGTGAACCAAATTGTGCGATCCTAATTTGTAAAGTCATGCTGTAGAATCACTATGTTCTTGTATTATGCAGTTTCTTTTAAACTTGTGTGATTTGTGTCATCAGAAATGAAAACTAAATTCACATTTTTAATGATTTGTTTCCTTTCAACAAAGAAGAAAGAGCTCTCTACCAGATTAACAAAATTGCGGTGTGTGAAAACATTGCTTCATATAATTTACTATATTCTGCGTCATTGGTAGTAATGACGCAAAGATAAGAAACCATAGGACACGCAATTAGGATAGAGAAGAAAAAGGGCCTTTCATTTCTTCTATTACTTTCAAATAGTTTGGTACTTGTGGCAAACTGCAATCGACTATCAAGCATCTTATATTGGTCATGTATCATTCACTTGAATTCATAACACACTCTTTCTTGAAAATGAATTATTTCGTTTACCTTGCACGTAAATTTGACGGTTTTACTTTGGAAACTGTTTCAAACCCGTTTTCAATGTAATATACGATTTACCCAATAGGGGATTTTTGTCATTTTGTCTAACCTTGCACAGATTTCTAGCGAGTAACAAAATCGACGAAATCTACAGAACATATACAAGGAATTTTCTATCCTTGTATAACCACATCGAATATACTAGCAAGATGTTTCTCTTAGCGTCATTATTACCAAATACCCAATTTACTGGAAATTTAGTGAAACTTTCATGGGCTAATTCAATTTCATCAGCGTTATAATACTGATAGTCATTACACAGAGTAATTTCGTTTGAAAACATGATCGTGAACTCAATTTTCTACTTTGATCTTAATTTGTAAAGTCATGCTATAGAATCACTATTTCTAACTGGTGTCAACTGGTTTTAACTGGTCTCAACTGGTTTCAACTGGTTTCATCTGGACTCAACTGGTTTTAATTGGGTTCAACTGGTGTCAACTGGTTTTAACTGGTCTCAACTGTTCTCGACTGGTCTTAACTGTTTTTTTTTTTCTGGTTTCAAATGGTTTTAACTGGTCTCAACTGGTTGTACTAGTTTCAACTGGTTTTAACTGGTTTCATCTGGTTTCAACTAATTTGAAATGGTCTCAACTGGTTTCAACTGGTTTCATCTGGACTCAACTGGTTTTAATTGGGTTCAACTGGCCTTAACTGTTCTCGATTGGTCTTAACTGTTTTTTTCTGGTTTCAAATGGTTTTGACTGGTCTCAACTGGTTGTACTAGTTTCAACTGGTTTTAACTGGTTTCATCTGGTTTCAACTAATTTGAAATGGTCTCAACTGGTTTTAACTGGTTTCATCTGGACTCAACTGGTTTTAATTGGGTTCAACTGGTGTCAACTGGTTTTAACTGGTCTCAACTGTTCTCGACTGGTCTTAACTGTTTTTTTTTTCTGGTTTCAAATGGTTTTAACTGGTCTCAACTGGTTGTACTAGTTTCAACTGGTTTTAACTGGTTTCATCTGGTTTCAACTAATTTGAAATGGTCTCAACTGGTTTCAACTGGTTTCATCTGGACTCAACTGGTTTTAATTGGTTTCAACTGGCCTTAACTGTTCTCGATTGGTCTTAACTGTTTTTTTCTGGTTTCAAATGGTTTTGACTGGTCTCAACTGGTTGTACTAGTTTCATCTGGTTTCAACTAATTTGAAATGGTCTCAACTGGTTTTAACTGGTTTCATCTGATCTCAACTACTTTTAATTGGTTTCATCTGGTTTCAACTGGTCTCAACTTGCTTTAACTGGTTTGAACTGGTCTCAACTGGTTTTAACTGGGTTCAACTGATTTCAACTGGTTTGAACTGGTCTCAACTAGTTTCAATTGGTTTCATCTGATTTCAACTGGTTTGAACTGGTCTCAACTTTTTTTAACTGGTTTAAACTGGTTTGAACTGGTTTCATCTGGTTTCAACTGGTTTCAACTGCTCTCAATTGGTTTTAACTGGTTTCATCTGGTTTCAACTGGTCTCAACTTGTTTTAACTGGTTTCATCTGGTTTCAAACTGGTTTGAACTGCTCTCAACTGGTTTTAAACTGGTTTCATCTGGTTTGAACTGGTCTCAACTTGTTTTAACTGGTTTGAACTGGTTTCAATTGATTTTAATTGGGTTCATCCGGTTTGAACGGGTTTGATCTGGTCTCAACAGGTTTTAATTGGGTTCAACTGATTTCAACTCGTTTGAACTGGTCTCAACTAGTTTGAACTGGTTTCATCTGATATCAACTGGTTTAAACTGGTCTCAACTTTTTTTAACTGGTTTCAACTGGTTTGAACTCGTTTCATCTGGTTTCAACTGGTTTGAACTGCTCTCAACTGGTTTTAACTGGTTTCAACTGGTCTCAACTGATTTGGACTGGTTTCAGATGGCCTCAACCGGTTTGAACTGGGTTCAACTGGTCTCAGCTGGTTTTAACTGGTTTGAACTGGTTGTACTAGTTTCAACTGCTTTTTACTGGTTTCATCTGGTTTTAACTAATCTGAAAGGGTCTAAACTGGTTTCAATTGGGTTCATCTGGACTCAACTGGTTTTAATTGGGTTCAACTGGTGTCAACTGGTTTCAACTGGTCTCAACTGGTTTTAACTGGCCTCAACTGCTCTCGACTGGTCTTTACTGTTTTTTCTGGTTTCAAATGGTTTTACCTGGTCTCAACTGGTTTTAACTGGTTTCATCTGGTTTCAACTGGTCTCAACTTGCTTTAACTGGTTTGAACTGGTCTCAACTGGATTTAACTGGGTTCAACTGATTTCAACTGGTTTGAACTGGTCTCAACTAGTTTCAATTGGTTTCATCTGATTTCAACTGGTTTGAACTGGTCTCAACTTTTTTTAACTGGTTTAAACTGGTTTGAACTGGTTTCATCTGGTTTCAACTGGTTTGAACTGCTCTCAACTGGTTTTAACTGGTTTCATCTGGTTTCAACTAGTCTCAACTTCTTTTGAATGGTTTAAACTGGTTTGAACTGGTTTCATCTGGTTTCAACTGGTTTGAACTGCTCTCAACTGGTTTTAACTGGTTTTATCTGGTTTTAACTGGTCTCAACTTGTTTTAACTGGTTTGAACTGGTCTCAACTGATTTTAATTTGGTTCATCCGGTTTGAACGGGTTTGAACTGGTCTCAACAGGTTTTAATTGGGTTCAACTGATTTCAATTGGGTTGAACTGGTCTCAACTAGTTTGAACTGGTTTCATCTGATATCAACTGGTTTAAACTGGTCTCATTTTTTTAACTGGTTTCAACTGGTTTGAACTCGATTCATCTGGTTTCAACTGGTTTGAACTGCTCTCAACTGGTTTTAACTGGTTTCAACTGGTCTCAACTAATTTGGACTGGTTTCAGCTGGCCTCAACTGGTTTGAACTGGTTTCAACTGGTCTCAGCTGGCCTCAACTGATTTGAACTGGGTTCAGCTGGTCTCAGCTGGTTTGAACTGGTTTGAACTGGTCTCAACTGGTCTTAACTGCTTTTTTTCCGGGTTTCAAATGGTTTTAACTGATCTCAACTGGTTGTTCTAGTTTCAACTGCTTTTTACTGGTTTCATCTGGTTTTAACTAATTTGAAAGGGTCTCAACTGGTTTCAATTGGTTTCATCTGGACTCAACTGGTTTTAATTGGGTTCAACTGGTGTCAACTGGTTTTAACTGGTCTCAACTGGTTTCAACTGGCTTCAACTGTTCTCGACTGGTCTTAACTGTTTTTTTCTGGTTTCAAATGGTTTTACCTGGTCTCAACTGGTTGTACTAGTTTCAACTGGTTTTAACTGGTTTCATCTGGTTTCAACTGGTCTCAACTTGCTTTAACTGGTTTGAACTGGTCTCAACTGGTTTTAACTGGGTTCAAAAGATTTCAACTGGTTTGAACTGGTCTCAACTAGTTTCAATTGGTTTCATCTGATTTCAACTGGTTTGAACTGGTCTCAACTTTTTTTAACTGGTTTAAACTGGTTTGAACTGGTTTCATCTGGTTTCAACTGGTTTGAACTGCTCTCAACTGGTTTTAACTGGTGTCATCTGGTTTCAACTAGTCTCAACTTGTTTTAACTGGTTTAAACTGGTTTGAACTGGTTTCATCTGGTTTCAACTGGTTTGAACTGATCTCAACTGGATTTAACTGGTTTCATCTGGTTTTAACTGGTTTCATCTCGTTTTAACTGGTCTCAACTTGTTTTAACTGGTTTGAACTGGTCTCAACTGATTTTAATTGGGTTCTTCCGGTTTGAACGGGTTTGATCTGGTCTCAACAGGTTTTAATTGGGTTCAACTGATTTCAACTGGTTTGAACTGGTCTCAACTAGTTTGAACTGGTTTCATCTGATATCAACTGGTTTAAACTGGTCTCAACTTTTTTAAACTGGTTTCAACTGGTTTGAACTCGTTTCATTTGGTTTCAACTGGTTTGAACTGCTCTCAACTGGTTTTAACTGGTTTCAACTGGTCTCAACTTTTGAATTGGTCTCAACTGGTTTCAACTGGTCTCAACTGATTTGGACTGGTTTCAGCTGGCCTCAACTGGATTGAACTGGTTTCAACTGGTCTCAGCTGGCCTCAACTGGTTTGAACTGGGTTCAACTGGTCTGAACTGGTCTTAACTGCTTTTTTTCCGGGTTTCAAATTTTTTTATCTGATCTCAACTGGTTGTATTAGTTTCAACTGGTTTTTACTGGTTTCATCTGGTTTTAACTAATTTGAAAGGGTCTCAACTGGTTTCAATTGGTTTCATCTGGACTCAACTGGTTTTAATTGGGTTCAACTGGTGTCAACTGGTTTTAACTGGTCTCAACTGGTTTCAACTGGACTCAACTGTTCTCACCTGGTCTTAACTGTTTTTTTTTTCTGCTTTCAAATGGTTTAACCTGGTCTCAACTGGTTGTACTAGTTTCAACTGGTTTTAACTGGTTTCATCTGGTTTCAACTGGTCTCAGCTGGCCTCAACTGGTTTGAACTGGGTTCAACTGGTCTCAGCTGGTTTGAACTGGTTTGAACTGGTCTTAACTGCTTTTTTTCCGGGTTTCAAATGGTTTTACCTGGTCTCAACTGGTTGTACTAGTTTCAACTGGTTTTAACTGGTTTCATCTGGTTTCAACTGGTCTCAACTTGCTTTAACTGGTTTGAACTGGTCTCAACTGGTTTTAACTGGGTTCAACTGATTTCAACTGGTTTGAACTGGTCTCAACTAGTTTCAATTGGTTTCATCTGATTTCAACTGGTTTGAACTGGTCTCAACTTTTTTTAACTGCTTTAAACTGGTTTGAACTGGTTTCATCTGGTTTCAACTGGTTTGAACTGCTCTCAACTGGTTTTAACTGGTTTCATCTGGTTTCAACTAGTTTGAACTGCTCTCAACTGGTTTTAACTGGTTTCATCTGGTTTTAACTGGTCTCAACTTGTTTTGACTGGTTTGAACTGGTCTCAACTGATTTTAATTGGGTTCATCCGGTTTGAACGGGTTTGATCTGGTCTCAACAGGTTTTAATTGGGTTCAACTGATTTCAACTGGTTTGAACTGGTCTCAACTAGTTTGAACTGGTTTCATCTGATATCAACTGGTTTAAACTGGTCTCAACTTTTTTTAACTGGTTTCAACTGGTTTGAACTCGTTTCATCTGGTTTCAACTGGTTTGAACTGCTCTCAACTGGTTTTAACTGGTTTCAACTGGTCTGAACTGATTTGGACTGGTTTCAGCTGGCCTCAACTGGTTTGAACTGGTTTCAACTGGTCTCAGCTGGCCTCAACTGGTTTGAACTGGGTTCACCTGGTCTCAGCTGGTTTTAACTGGTTTAAACTGGTCTCAACTGGTCTTAACTGCTTTTTTTCCGGGTTTCAAATGGTTTTAACTGATCTCAACTGGTTGTACTAGTTTCAACTGGTTTTTACTGGTTTCATCTGGTTTTAACTAATTTGAAAGGGTCTCAACTGGTTTCAATTGGTTTCATCTGGACTCAACTGGTTTTAATTGGGTTCAACTGGTGTCAACTGGTTTTAACTGGTCTCAACTGGTTTCAACTGGCCTCAACTGTTCTCGACTGGTCTTAACTGTTTTTTTTTCTGGTTTCAAATGGTTTTACCTGGTCTCAACTGGTTGTACTAGTTTCAACTGGTTTTAACTGGTTTCATCTGGTTTCAACTGGTCTCAACTTGCTTTAACTGGTTTGTTAGATAGAGACCGTACAAGACATGGTGGCGGTGTGGCTGTATATATTTCCAAAAGATTCAACTATAAAATAAGAGACGATTTGAATTCATCTATTTTAGAATGCCTTTGGTTTGAATAGAATTATCCAAATAAGCCTTCCATCCTTGTAGGGGAATTTTACAGACCTCCGAATTCTCACGCTGATTTCTTTGACGAATTAGAGAGGACTTTGGGCTCTGCTCTCTCGGAACATATGAGTTGTACAGTATTATATTAGGTGATTTCAATTGTAATTATATGCCACACCAACATGATGTGAATGCCGAAAAAGTTATGTTTTATACAAATATGTACGGACCAAGTCAGTTACAAATACTGCTTCTACTTTTACTGCTTTTACTTTAATTGATTTGATATTTGTATCAAAGAACTTTACAGTGAATGGGGAATATTTGAGACTAGCATTAGTGATCATTATTTGGTATATGCTATTCGGGACTTCAGTGCAAAGATCCATCAAAAATCTGAATGTGCGTAATTTCGCTCATTAATAAATCTTAATGAGGAGGAATTTTATAGTGATTTGAGAAGTGCTCCGTGGCAGGTCATAAAAGATATAGACGACGTTGATGATACGTGGGATATGTGGTTGACTCTTTTCAATAATGTTGTCAACAAGCATATACCTTTGCGCAAAAAGCGGATAAGAAAACATGCATGTCCATGGATATCTAATGAGGTTGTTAAGCTCATGACGGAACGTGATAAAGTTCTCAAAGCTCCTAAAACTAACAACAGCAATGATCTTTGGAATACCTATAAATGTCTAAAACACAAAGTTACTCATCTCATGAGAATAAGAAAAAAACAGTATAACACTGACCAAATTTTACAAAATCGTAACAGCAGTAAAAAAATGTGGAAGAGCTTGAGAGAATTTACGCCTAAATCATCACTCATTTCTCCCAATACCATAAAGGTTGATGATGCAGAAGTATCGGACAACGCAATTATTGCTGAAGCATTCAACAATTTTTTCATATCTAATGCTACTAAAATTACAAAAGATCTGCAGAGAAATACTTCTCAAATGATATTAGATGAGGACAAAGGCTTTGTTCCTTCTCATTCTCAATTTAAATTAAGTATGATAACGAGAGATTTTGTATTTAGACAGTTCGAGCTTCTTGGCATAGATAAAGCAACCGGAGAAGGTCACATCGGCTACAAACTTTTAAAGATGACAAAGAATGTTATTGCAGAATCTCTTTGCGATATCATTAACAAATCCCTGTCTACGGGAGGTGTTCCACATGAATGGAAAAAGGCTCTTGTAGTACCAATATTCAAAGCAGGAGATATTTTTTCGTTGAATAACTATCGCCCCATTTCAATCTTACCAACAGTGAGTAAAATTATCGAAAGGACCGTACATCAACAACTGAGCGAATTCATGAATGCGAATGATTTACTACACCCTAATCAATCTGGTTTCAGACCATTTCATTCCACATCAACTGCTCTTGCAAAACTTGTGAATCAGTGGTCTTTGAATATAGATAATCAAATTTCTGGAGTTGAATTCATAGATCTTCGGAAGGCATTTGACGAACCTTGCACAGATTTGTAACGAGTAACAAAATCGACGAAATCGACAGAACAAATACCAGGAATTTTCTCTCCTTGCATGCCAGATCGATGTTTCTCTACTTTGCGTCGTTACTATCAAATACCCAATTTACTGGAAATTTCGTGAAACTTTCATTATGGGCTAATTCGATTTCATCACCGTTATAACACCGAGAGTCATTACACAGACTCATTTCGTTTTAAAACATGATTGTGAACCAAATTGTCTACTTTGATCTTAATTTGTAAAGTCATGCTATAGCATTTTCTTGTATTCACGCAGTTTCTTTTAAACTTGTGAATTGCGTCATAAGAAAGGAAAACGAAATTCCCAATTCAATGATTTGTTTCCTTTCAACAAAGAGGGAAGAGCTCTCTTCCAGATTTACAAAATTCGCGGTGAATGAAAACATTGCTACATATAATTTGCTATATTTTATGTCATTGGTAGTAATGACGCAAAGATAAGAAACCCTACGACACGCAATTAAAAGGATAGAGAAGAAAAAAAGGCCTTTCATTCGTTCTATTACTTTCAAATACTTTGGTACTTGTGGCAAACTACAATAGACTATCAAGCATCTTATATTGGTCATCTATCATTCACCTGAATTCCTAACACACTCTTTCTTGAAAATTGATTATTTCTCTTACCTTGCACGAAAATTTGACGGTTTTACGTTGGGAACGGTTTCGAACCCGTTTTCAATGTAATGTACGATTTACCCAATAACGGATTTTGTCTAACCTTGCACAGATTTCTAGCGAGTAACAAAATCGACGAAATCAACAGAACAAATACAAGGAATTTTCTCTCCTTGTATAACACATGGAATATACTTGCCCGATGTTTCTCTACTTTGCGTCGTTTGCTACCAAATACCAAATTTACTTGAAATTAAGTGAAACTTTCATTATGAGCTAATTCGATTTCATCACCGTTATAACACCGAGAGTCATTACACAGACTCATCTCGTTTTAAAACATGATTGTGAACCAAATTATCTACTTTGATCTTAATTTGTAAAGTTATGCTATAGAATCACTATTTTCTTGTATTCACGCAGTTTCTTTTAAACTTGTGAATTGCGTCATAAGAAATGAAAACGAAATTCCCAATTCAATGATTTGTTTCCTTTCAACAAAGAGGGAAGAGCTCTCTACCAGATGAAATTCGTGGTGAATGAAAACATTGCTACATATAATTTACTTTATTTTTTCTATTACTATTACTTTCTTCTTTCTATTACTATCACGTTCTATTACTTTCAAATACTTTGGTTCTTGTGGCAAACTACAATTCATAACACACTCTTATTTAAAAAAATAATAATTTCGTTTACTTGCACGAAAATTTCACGGTTTTACGTTGAAAACGGTTTCAAACCCGTTTTCAAAGTAATGTACGATTTACTCAATAACGGATTTTTGTAATTTTGTCGAACCTTGCACAGATTTGTAACGAGTAACAAAATCGACGAAATCGACAGAACAAATACCAGAATTTTCTCTCCTTGCATACCAGATCGAATATACTTGTCCGATGTTTCTCTACTTTGCGTCGTTACTATCAAATACCCAATTTACTGGAAATTCCGTGAAACTTTCATTATGGGCTAATTCGATTTCATCACCGTTATAACACCGAGAGTCATTACACAGACTCATTTCGTTTTAAAACATGATTGTGAACCAAATTGTCTACTTTGATCTTAATTTGTAAAGTCATGCTATATAGCATTTTCTTGTATTCACGCAGTTTCTTTTAAACTTGTGAATTGCGTCATAAGAAAGGAAAACGAAATTCCCAATTCAATGATTTGTTTCCTTTCAACAAAGAGGGAAGAGCTCTCTTCCAGATTTACAAAATTCGCGGTGAATGAAAACATTGCTACATATAATTTGCTATATTTTATGTCATTGGTAGTAATGACGCAAAGATAAGAAACCCTACGACACGCAATTAAAGGATAGAGAAGAAAAAAAGGCCTTTCATTCGTTCTATTACTTTCAAATACTTTGGTACTTGTGGCAAACTACAATAGACTATCAAGCATCTTATATTGGTCATCTATCATTCACCTGAATTCCTAACACACTCTTTCTTGAAAATTGAATATTTCTCTTACCTTGCACGAAAATTTGACGGTTTTACGTTGGGAACGGTTTCGAACCCGTTTTCAATGTAATGTACGATTTACCCAATAACGGATTTTGTCTAACCTTGCACAGATTTCTAGCGAGTAACAAAATCGACGAAATCAACAGAACAAATACAAGGAATTTTCTCTCCTTGTATAACACATGGAATATACTTGCCCGATGTTTCTCTACTTTGCGTCGTTTGCTACCAAATACCAAATTTACTTGAAATTAAGTGAAACTTTCATTATGAGCTAATTCGATTTCATCACCGTTATAACACCGAGAGTCATTACACAGACTCATCTCGTTTTAAAACATGATTGTGAACCAAATTATCTACTTTGATCTTAATTTGTAAAGTTATGCTATAGAATCACTATTTTCTTGTATTTACGCAGTTTCATTTAAACTTGTGAATTGCGTCATAAGAAATGAAAACGAAATTCAAAATTTGTTTCCTTTCAACAAAGAGCTTTGTAATAAATTCACAAAATTCGCGCTTTGTTACATGTGTCGTTACATATAATTCACTATACATTGCGTCATTTTAAGTAATGACGCAAAGATAAGAAACCATAGGACACGCAATTAAAGATAGAGAAGAAAAAGGGCATTTCATTCGCTCTATTACTTTAAAATTCTTTGGTACTTGTGGCAAACTGGAAGTAATTAGACTATCAAGCATCTAAAATTGGTCATTTGTCATTCAGGAATTCATAACGTTCCCTTTTTTGATAATCAATTTTTTCGTATACCTTGCCCGAAATTTTAACGGTTTTACACGTTTTGAATGGGTTCAAGCCCGTTTTCAATGTAATGTACAATTGTTCATTTGTCATTCACTTGAATTCATAGCGTTCTCTTTCTTGATAACCAATTATCTAGTGCACCTTGCACGAAAATTTAACGGTTTTATACCATTGGGAACAGGTTCAAGCCCGATTTCAATGTCATGTACGATTCACCCAGTAACGGATTTCTTTCTCCGATGTTTCTCTACTTTGCGTCGTTACTGCCAAATACCCAATTTACCGTAAATTCAATGAAATTCGAAAATTGTGCTAATTCGATTTCAGCACCGTTATAATGCCGACACTCATTACACAGACTTTGAAACCATGATCGTGAACCAAATTGTCTGATCTCTATTTGTCATGCTATAGAATCACTATTTTCTTGTATTCATGCAGTTTCTTTTAAACTTCTGATTTGCGTCATAAGAAATGAAAACAAAATTTACATTTTTAATGATTTGTTTCCTTTCAAGAAAGAAGAAAGAGCTTTTCTACCAGATTCACATAATTCGCGGTGTGTGAAAACATTGTTACATATAATTTACTATACATTGCGTTATTGGTTGTAATGACGCAAAGATAAGAAACCATAGGACACGCAATTAAAGGATAGAGAAGAAAAAAGGCATTTCATTCGTTCTATTACTTTCAAATACTTTAGTACTTGTGGCAAACGGCAATAGACTATCATGCATCTTACATTGGTCATTTATCATTTACTTGAATTCACAGCGCAGTCTTTCTTGAAAATTAATTATTTCGTTTACGTTGCACGAAAAATTGACGCTTTTACGTTGGAAATGTTTTTTTTTTATTTCAACGTAATGTACGATTTACCTAATAACTTATTTTTGTTTTGTCGAACCTTGCACAGATTTCTAGCAAGTAACAAAATCGACGAAATCGACAAAACAAATACAAGGAATTTTCTCTCCTTGGATACCAGATCGAATATACTTGTCCGATGTTTCTCTACTTTGCGTCGTTACTACCAAATACCCAATTTACTGGAAATTCCGTGAAACTTTCATTATGGGCTAATTCGATTTCATCTTCCGTTATAACACCGAGAGTCATTACACGGACTCATTTCGTTTTAAAACATGATTGTGAACCAAATCGTCTACTTTGATCTTAATTTGTAAAGTCATGCTATAGAATCAGTATTTTCTTGTATTTACGCAGTTTCATTTAAACTTGTGAATTGCGTCATAAGAAATGAAAACGAAATTCAAAATTTGTTTCCTTTCAACAAAGAGCTTTGTAATAAATTCACAAAATTCGCGCTTTGTTACATATTTCGTTACATATAATTCACTATACATTGCGTCATTTTAAGTAATGACGCAAAGATAAGAAACCGCAGGACACGGAATCAAAGATAGAGAAGAAAAAGGGCATTTCATTCGCTCTATTACTTTCAAATTCTTTGGTATTTGTGGCAAACTGCAAGTAATTAGATTATCAAGCATCTAAAATTGGTAATTTGTTATTCACGAATTCATAGCGTTCTCTTTCTTGATAATCAATTATTTTAGTACCTTGCACGAAATTTTAACGGTTTTACACGTTGGGAACGGGTTCAAGCCCGTTTTCAATGTAATGTACAGCTGTCACTTGTTATTCGCTTGAATTCATAGCGTTCTCTTTCTTGATAACCAACTATTTAGTACACCTTGCACGAACATTTAGCGGTTTTACACATTGGGAACGGGTTTAAGCCCGATTTCAATGCCATGTACGATTCACCCAGTACGGATTTCTTTCTCCGATGTTTCTTTATTTTGCGTCGTTACTGCCAAAGGCCTTTCATTCGTTCTATTACTTTCAAATACTTTGGTACTTGTGGCAAACTGCAATAGACTATCAAGCATCTTATATTGGCCATTTATCATTCATTTCAATTCATAACACACTCTTATTTGAAAAATAATTATTTCGTTTACCTTGCACGAAAATTTGACGGTTTTACGTTGAAAACGGTTTCAAACCAGTTTTCAAAGTAATATACGATTTACCCAATAACGGATTCTTGTCATTTTGTCGAACCTTGCACAGATTTGTAACGAGTAACAAAATCGACGAAATTGACAGAACAAATACCAGGAATTTTCTCTCCTTGCATACCAGATCGAATATACTTGCCCGATGTTCCTCTACTTTGCGTCGTTACTACCAAATACCCAATTTACTGGAAATTCCGTGAAACTTTCATTATGGGCTAATTCGATTTCATCACCGTTATAACACCGAGAGTCATTACACAGACTCATTTCGTTTTAAAACATGATTGTGAACCAAATTGTCTACTTTGCTCTTCATTTGTAAAGTCATGCTATGGAATCAGTATTTTCTTGTATTCACATAGTTTCTTTTAAATTTGTGACTTGCCTCATAAGAAATGAAAACGAAATTCCCAATTCAATGATTTGTTTCCTTTCAACAAAGAAGAAAGAAATTCCCAATTCAATGATTTGTTTCCTTTCAACAAAGAAGAAAGAGCTTTGTACCTAATTCACAAAATTCGCGCTGTGTTACATATGTTGTTACATATAATTTACTATACATTGCGTCATTGGTAGTAATGACGCAAAAATAAGAAACCATAGGACAAGCAATTACAGAGAGAGAAGAAAAAGGGCATTTCATTCTCTCTATTACTTTCAAATTCTTTGAAACTTGTGGCAATCTGCAAGTAATTAGACTATCAAGCATCTAAAATTGGTAATTTGTCATTCACGAGTTCATAGTGTTCTGTTTCTTGATAATCAATCATTTCGTATACCTTGCACGAGATTTTTAACGGTTTTACACGTTGGGAATGGGTTCAAGCCCGTTTTCAATGTAATGTGCAATTGTTCACTTGTCACACTCTTTCTTGAAAATTGATTATTTCTTTTACCTTGCACGAAAATTTGACGGTTTTACGTTGGAAACGGTTTCGAACCCGTTTTCAATGAAATGTACATTGTAATTCATAGCGTTCTCTTTCTTGATAACCAATCATTTAGTACATCTTGCACCAAAATTTAACGGTTTTATACCACTGGGAACGTGTCATGTACGATTCACCCAGTAACTGATTTCTTTCTCCGATGTTACTCTACTTTGCGTCGTTACCGCCAAATACCCAATTTACCGTAAATTCAATGAAACTTCCAAAATTCTGCTAGTTCGATTTCAGCACCGTTATAATGCCGAGACTCATTACACAGACTTTGAAACCACAATCGTGAACCAAATTGTGCGATCCTAATTTGTAAAGTCATGCTGTAGAATCACTATGTTCTTGTATTATGCAGTTTCTTTTAAACTTGTGTGATTTGTGTCATCAGAAATGAAAACTAAATTCACATTTTTAATGATTTGTTTCCTTTCAACAAAGAAGAAAGAGCTCTCTACCAGATTAACAAAATTGCGGTGTGTGAAAACATTGCTTCATATAATTTACTATATTCTGCGTCATTGGTAGTAATGACGCAAAGATAAGAAACCATAGGACACGCAATTAGGATAGAGAAGAAAAAGGGCCTTTCATTTCTTCTATTACTTTCAAATAGTTTGGTACTTGTGGCAAACTGCAATCGACTATCAAGCATCTTATATTGGTCATGTATCATTCACTTGAATTCATAACACACTCTTTCTTGAAAATGAATTATTTCGTTTACCTTGCACGTAAATTTGACGGTTTTACTTTGGAAACTGTTTCAAACCCGTTTTCAATGTAATATACGATTTACCCAATAGGGGATTTTTGTCATTTTGTCTAACCTTGCACAGATTTCTAGCGAGTAACAAAATCGACGAAATCTACAGAACATATACAAGGAATTTTCTATCCTTGTATAACCACATCGAATATACTAGCAAGATGTTTCTCTTAGCGTCATTATTACCAAATACCCAATTTACTGGAAATTTAGTGAAACTTTCATGGGCTAATTCAATTTCATCAGCGTTATAATACTGATAGTCATTACACAGAGTAATTTCGTTTGAAAACATGATCGTGAACTCAATTTTCTACTTTGATCTTAATTTGTAAAGTCATGCTATAGAATCACTATTTCTAACTGGTGTCAACTGGTTTTAACTGGTCTCAACTGGTTTCAACTGGTTTCATCTGGACTCAACTGGTTTTAATTGGGTTCAACTGGTGTCAACTGGTTTTAACTGGTCTCAACTGTTCTCGACTGGTCTTAACTGTTTTTTTTCTGGTTTCAAATGGTTTTAACTGGTCTCAACTGGTTGTACTAGTTTCAACTGGTTTTAACTGGTTTCATCTGGTTTCAACTAATTTGAAATGGTCTCAACTGGTTTCAACTGGTTTCATCTGGACTCAACTGGTTTTAATTGGGTTCAACTGGCCTTAACTGTTCTCGATTGGTCTTAACTGTTTTTTTCTGGTTTCAAATGGTTTTGACTGGTCTCAACTGGTTGTACTAGTTTCAACTGGTTTTAACTGGTTTCATCTGGTTTCAACTAATTTGAAATGGTCTCAACTGGTTTTAACTGGTTTCATCTGGACTCAACTGGTTTTAATTGGGTTCAACTGGTGTCAACTGGTTTTAACTGGTCTCAACTGTTCTCGACTGGTCTTAACTGTTTTTTTTCTGGTTTCAAATGGTTTTAACTGGTCTCAACTGGTTGTACTAGTTTCAACTGGTTTTAACTGGTTTCATCTGGTTTCAACTAATTTGAAATGGTCTCAACTGGTTTCAACTGGTTTCATCTGGACTCAACTGGTTTTAATTGGTTTCAACTGGCCTTAACTGTTCTCGATTGGTCTTAACTGTTTTTTTCTGGTTTCAAATGGTTTTGACTGGTCTCAACTGGTTGTACTAGTTTCATCTGGTTTCAACTAATTTGAAATGGTCTCAACTGGTTTTAACTGGTTTCATCTGATCTCAACTACTTTTAATTGGTTTCATCTGGTTTCAACTGGTCTCAACTTGCTTTAACTGGTTTGAACTGGTCTCAACTGGTTTTAACTGGGTTCAACTGATTTCAACTGGTTTGAACTGGTCTCAACTAGTTTCAATTGGTTTCATCTGATTTCAACTGGTTTGAACTGGTCTCAACTTTTTTTAACTGGTTTAAACTGGTTTGAACTGGTTTCATCTGGTTTCAACTGGTTTCAACTGCTCTCAATTGGTTTTAACTGGTTTCATCTGGTTTCAACTGGTCTCAACTTGTTTTAACTGGTTTAAACTGGTTTGAACTGGTTTCATCTGGTTTCAACTGGTTTGAACTGCTCTCAACTGGTTTTAACTGGTTTCATCTGGTTTGAACTGGTCTCAACTTGTTTTAACTGGTTTGAACTGGTTTCAATTGATTTTAATTGGGTTCATCCGGTTTGAACGGGTTTGATCTGGTCTCAACAGGTTTTAATTGGGTTCAACTGATTTCAACTCGTTTGAACTGGTCTCAACTAGTTTGAACTGGTTTCATCTGATATCAACTGGTTTAAACTGGTCTCAACTTTTTTTAACTGGTTTCAACTGGTTTGAACTCGTTTCATCTGGTTTCAACTGGTTTGAACTGCTCTCAACTGGTTTTAACTGGTTTCAACTGGTCTCAACTGATTTGGACTGGTTTCAGATGGCCTCAACCGGTTTGAACTGGGTTCAACTGGTCTCAGCTGGTTTTAACTGGTTGTACTAGTTTCAACTGCTTTTTACTGGTTTCATCTGGTTTTAACTAATCTGAAAGGGTCTAAACTGGTTTCAATTGGGTTCATCTGGACTCAACTGGTTTTAATTGGGTTCAACTGGTGTCAACTGGTTTCAACTGGTCTCAACTGGTTTTAACTGGCCTCAACTGCTCTCGACTGGTCTTTACTGTTTTTTCTGGTTTCAAATGGTTTTACCTGGTCTCAACTGGTTTTAACTGGTTTCATCTGGTTTCAACTGGTCTCAACTTGCTTTAACTGGTTTGAACTGGTCTCAACTGGATTTAACTGGGTTCAACTGATTTCAACTTTTTTGAACTGGTCTCAACTAGTTTCAATTGGTTTCATCTGATTTCAACTGGTTTGAACTGGTCTCAACTTTTTTTAACTGGTTTTAAACTGGTTTGAACTGGTTTCATCTGGTTTCAACTGGTTTGAACTGCTCTCAACTGGTTTTAACTGGTTTCATCTGGTTTCAACTAGTCTCAACTTCTTTTGAATGGTTTAAACTGGTTTGAACTGGTTTCATCTGGTTTCAACTGGTTTGAACTGCTCTCAACTGGTTTTAACTGGTTTTATCTGGTTTTAACTGGTCTCAACTTGTTTTAACTGGTTTGAACTGGTCTCAACTGATTTTAATTTGGTTCATCCGGTTTGAACGGGTTTGATCTGGTCTCAACAGGTTTTAATTGGGTTCAACTGATTTCAATTGGGTTGAACTGGTCTCAACTAGTTTGAACTGGTTTCATCTGATATCAACTGGTTTAAACTGGTCTCATTTTTTTAACTGGTTTCAACTGGTTTGAACTCGATTCATCTGGTTTCAACTGGTTTGAACTGCTCTCAACTGGTTTTAACTGGTTTCAACTGGTCTCAACTAATTTGGACTGGTTTCAGCTGGCCTCAACTGGTTTGAACTGGTTTCAACTGGTCTCAGCTGGCCTCAACTGATTTGAACTGGGTTCAGCTGGTCTCAGCTGGTTTGAACTGGTTTGAACTGGTCTGAACTGGTCTTAACTGCTTTTTTTCCGGGTTTCAAATGGTTTTAACTGATCTCAACTGGTTGTTCTAGTTTCAACTGCTTTTTACTGGTTTCATCTGGTTTTAACTAATTTGAAAGGGTCTCAACTGGTTTCAATTGGTTTCATCTGGACTCAACTGGTTTTAATTGGGTTCAACTGGTGTCAACTGGTTTTAACTGGTCTCAACTGGTTTCAACTGGCTTCAACTGTTCTCGACTGGTCTTAACTGTTTTTTTTCTGGTTTCAAATGGTTTTACCTGGTCTCAACTGGTTGTACTAGTTTCAACTGGTTTTAACTGGTTTCATCTGGTTTCAACTGGTCTCAACTTGCTTTAACTGGTTTGAACTGGTCTCAACTGGTTTTAACTGGGTTCAAAAGATTTCAACTGGTTTGAACTGGTCTCAACTAGTTTCAATTGGTTTCATCTGATTTCAACTGGTTTGAACTGGTCTCAACTTTTTTTAACTGGTTTAAACTGGTTTGAACTGGTTTCATCTGGTTTCAACTGGTTTGAACTGCTCTCAACTGGTTTTAACTGGTGTCATCTGGTTTCAACTAGTCTCAACTTGTTTTAACTGGTTTAAACTGGTTTGAACTGGTTTCATCTGGTTTCAACTGGTTTGAACTGATCTCAACTGGTTTTAACTGGTTTCATCTGGTTTTAACTGGTTTCATCTCGTTTTAACTGGTCTCAACTTGTTTTAACTGGTTTGAACTGGTCTCAACTGATTTTAATTGGGTTCTTCCGGTTTGAACGGGTTTGATCTGGTCTCAACAGGTTTTAATTGGGTTCAACTGATTTCAACTGGTTTGAACTGGTCTCAACTAGTTTGAACTGGTTTCATCTGATATCAACTGGTTTAAACTGGTCTCAACTTTTTTAAACTGGTTTCAACTGGTTTGAACTCGTTTCATTTGGTTTCAACTGGTTTGAACTGCTCTCAACTGGTTTTAACTGGTTTCAACTGGTCTCAACTTTTGAATTGGTCTCAACTGGTTTTAACTGGTTTCAACTGGTCTCAACTGATTTGGACTGGTTTCAGCTGGCCTCAACTGGATTGAACTGGTTTCAACTGGTCTCAGCTGGCCTCAACTGGTTTGAACTGGGTTCAACTGGTCTGAACTGGTCTTAACTGCTTTTTTTCCGGGTTTCAAATTTTTTTATCTGATCTCAACTGGTTGTATTAGTTTCAACTGGTTTTTACTGGTTTCATCTGGTTTTAACTAATTTGAAAGGGTCTCAACTGGTTTCAATTGGTTTCATCTGGACTCAACTGGTTTTAATTGGGTTCAACTGGTGTCAACTGGTTTTAACTGGTCTCAACTGGTTTCAACTGGACTCAACTGTTCTCACCTGGTCTTAACTGTTTTTTTTTCTGCTTTCAAATGGTTTAACCTGGTCTCAACTGGTTGTACTAGTTTCAACTGGTTTTAACTGGTTTCATCTGGTTTCAAATGGTCTCAGCTGGCCTCAACTGGTTTGAACTGGGTTCAACTGGTCTCAGCTGGTTTGAACTGGTTTGAACTGGTCTTAACTGCTTTTTTTCCGGGTTTCAAATGGTTTTACCTGGTCTCAACTGGTTGTACTAGTTTCAACTGGTTTTAACTGGTTTCATCTTGTTTCAACTGGTCTCAACTTGCTTTAACTGGTTTGAACTGGTCTCAACTGGTTTTAACTGGGTTCAACTGATTTCAACTGGTTTGAACTGGTCTCAACTAGTTTCAATTGGTTTCATCTGATTTCAACTGGTTTGAACTGGTCTCAACTTTTTTTAACTGCTTTAAACTGGTTTGAACTGGTTTCATCTGGTTTCAACTGGTTTGAACTGCTCTCAACTGGTTTTAACTGGTTTCATCTGGTTTCAACTAGTTTGAACTGCTCTCAACTGGTTTTAACTGGTTTCATCTGGTTTTAACTGGTCTCAACTTGTTTTGACTGGTTTGAACTGGTCTCAACTGATTTTAATTGGGTTCATCCGGTTTTGAACGGGTTTGATCTGGTCTCAACAGGTTTTAATTGGGTGCAACTGATTTCAACTGGTTTGAACTGGTCTCAACTAGTTTGAACTGGTTTCATCGGATATCAACTGGTTTAAACTGGTCTCAACTTTTTTTTAACTGGTTTCAACTGGTTTGAACTCGTTTCATCTGGTTTCAACTGGTTTGAACTGCTCTCAACTGGTTTTAACTGGTTTCAACTGGTCTCAACTGATTTGGGACTGGTTTCAGCTGGCCTCAACTGGTTTGAACTGGTTTCAACTGGTCTCAGCTGGCCTCAACTGGTTTGAACTGGGTTCAACTGGTCTCAGCTGGTTTTAACTGGTTTGAACTGGTCTCAACTGGTCTTAACTGCTTTTTTCCCGGGTTTCAAATGGTTTTAACTGATCTCAACTGGTTGTACTAGTTTCAACTGGTTTTTACTGGTTTCATCTGGTTTTAACTAATTTGAAAGGGTCTCAACTGGTTTCAATTGGTTTCATCTGGACTCAACTGGTTTTAATTGGGTTCAACTGGTGTCAACTGGTTTTAACTGGTCTCAACTGGTTTCAACTGGCCTCAACTGTTCTCGAGTGGTCTTAACTGTTTTTTTTTCTGGTTTCAAATGGTTTTACCTGGTCTCAACTGGTTGTACTAGTTTCAACTGGTTTTAACTGGTTTCATCTGGTTTCAACTGGTCTCAACTTGCTTTAACTGGTTTGTTAGATAGAGACCGTACAAGACATGGTGGCGGTGTGGCTGTATATATTTCCAAAAGATTCAACTATAAAATAAGAGACGATTTGAATTCATCTATTTTAGAATGCCTTTGGTTTGAATAGAATTATCCAAATAAGCCTTCCATCCTTGTAGGGGAATTTTACAGACCTCCGAATTCTCACGCTGATTTCTTTGACGAATTAGAGAGGACTTTGGGCTCTGCTCTCTCGGAACATATGAGTTGTACAGTATTATATTAGGTGATTTCAATTGTAATTATATGCCACACCAACATGATGTGAATGCCGAAAAAGTTATGTTTTATACAAATATGTACGGACCAAGTCAGTTACAAATACTGCTTCTACTTTTACTGCTTTTACTTTAATTGATTTGATATTTGTATCAAAGAACTTTACAGTGAATGGGGAATATTTGAGACTAGCATTAGTGATCATTATTTGGTATATGCTATTCGGGACTTCAGTGCAAAGATCCATCAAAAATCTGAATGTGCGTAATTTCGCTCATTAATAAATCTTAATGAGGAGGAATTTTATAGTGATTTGAGAAGTGCTCCGTGGCAGGTCATAAAAGATATAGACGACGTTGATGATACGTGGGATATGTGGTTGACTCTTTTCAATAATGTTGTCAACAAGCATATACCTTTGCGCAAAAAGCGGATAAGAAAACATGCATGTCCATGGATATCTAATGAGGTTGTTAAGCTCATGACGGAACGTGATAAAGTTCTCAAAGCTCCTAAAACTAACAACAGCAATGATCTTTGGAATACCTATAAATGTCTAAAACACAAAGTTACTCATCTCATGAGAATAAGAAAAAAACAGTATAACACTGACCAAATTTTACAAAATCGTAACAGCAGTAAAAAAAATGTGGAAGAGCTTGAGAGAATTTACGCCTAAATCATCACTCATTTCTCCCAATACCATAAAGGTTGATGATGCAGAAGTATCGGACAACGCAATTATTGCTGAAGCATTCAACAATTTTTTCATATCTAATGCTACTAAAATTACAAAAGATCTGCAGAGAAATACTTCTCAAATGATATTAGATGAGGACAAAGGCTTTGTTCCTTCTCATTCTCAATTTAAATTAAGTATGATAACGAGAGATTTTGTATTTAGACAGTTCGAGCTTCTTGGCATAGATAAAGCAACCGGAGAAGGTCACATCGGCTACAAACTTTTAAAGATGACAAAGAATGTTATTGCAGAATCTCTTTGCGATATCATTAACAAATCCCTGTCTACGGGAGGTGTTCCACATGAATGGAAAAAGGCTCTTGTAGTACCAATATTCAAAGCAGGAGATATTTTTTCGTTGAATAACTATCGCCCCATTTCAATCTTACCAACAGTGAGTAAAATTATCGAAAGGACCGTACATCAACAACTGAGCGAATTCATGAATGCGAATGATTTACTACACCCTAATCAATCTGGTTTCAGACCATTTCATTCCACATCAACTGCTCTTGCAAAACTTGTGAATCAGTGGTCTTTGAATATAGATAATCAAATTTCTGGAGTTGAATTCATAGATCTTCGGAAGGCATTTGACGAACCTTGCACAGATTTGTAACGAGTAACAAAATCGACGAAATCGACAGAACAAATACCAGGAATTTTCTCTCCTTGCATGCCAGATCGATGTTTCTCTACTTTGCGTCGTTACTATCAAATACCCAATTTACTGGAAATTTCGTGAAACTTTCATTATGGGCTAATTCGATTTCATCACCGTTATAACACCGAGAGTCATTACACAGACTCATTTCGTTTTAAAACATGATTGTGAACCAAATTGTCTACTTTGATCTTAATTTGTAAAGTCATGCTATAGCATTTTCTTGTATTCACGCAGTTTCTTTTAAACTTGTGAATTGCGTCATAAGAAAGGAAAACGAAATTCCCAATTCAATGATTTGTTTCCTTTCAACAAAGAGGGAAGAGCTCTCTTCCAGATTTACAAAATTCGCGGTGAATGAAAACATTGCTACATATAATTTGCTATATTTTATGTCATTGGTAGTAATGACGCAAAGATAAGAAACCCTACGACACGCAATTAAAAGGATAGAGAAGAAAAAAAGGCCTTTCATTCGTTCTATTACTTTCAAATACTTTGGTACTTGTGGCAAACTACAATAGACTATCAAGCATCTTATATTGGTCATCTATCATTCACCTGAATTCCTAACACACTCTTTCTTGAAAATTGATTATTTCTCTTACCTTGCACGAAAATTTGACGGTTTTACGTTGGGAACGGTTTCGAACCCGTTTTCAATGTAATGTACGATTTACCCAATAACGGATTTTGTCTAACCTTGCACAGATTTCTAGCGAGTAACAAAATCGACGAAATCAACAGAACAAATACAAGGAATTTTCTCTCCTTGTATAACACATGGAATATACTTGCCCGATGTTTCTCTACTTTGCGTCGTTTGCTACCAAATACCAAATTTACTTGAAATTAAGTGAAACTTTCATTATGAGCTAATTCGATTTCATCACCGTTATAACACCGAGAGTCATTACACAGACTCATCTCGTTTTAAAACATGATTGTGAACCAAATTATCTACTTTGATCTTAATTTGTAAAGTTATGCTATAGAATCACTATTTTCTTGTATTCACGCAGTTTCTTTTAAACTTGTGAATTGCGTCATAAGAAATGAAAACGAAATTCCCAATTCAATGATTTGTTTCCTTTCAACAAAGAGGGAAGAGCTCTCTACCAGATGAAATTCGTGGTGAATGAAAACATTGCTACATATAATTTACTTTATTTTACGTCATTGGTAGTAATGACGCAAAGAGAAGACACCCTACGACACGCAATTAAAGGATAGAGAAGAAAAAAAGGCCTTTCTATTACTATTACTTTCTTCTTTCTATTACTATCACGTTCTATTACTTTCAAATACTTTGGTTCTTGTGGCAAACTACAATTCATAACACACTCTTATTTAAAAAAATAATAATTTCGTTTACTTGCACGAAAATTTGACGGTTTTACGTTGAAAAACGGTTTCAAACCCGTTTTCAAAGTAATGTACGATTTACTCAATAACGGATTTTTGTAATTTAGTCGAACCTTGCACAGATTTGTAACGAGTAACAAAATCGACGAAATCGACAGAACAAATACCAGGAATTTTCTCTCCTTGCATACCAGATCGAATATACTTGTCCGATGTTTCTCTACTTTGCGTCGTTACTATCAAATACCCAATTTACTGGAAATTCCGTGAAACTTTCATTATGGGCTAATTCGATTTCATCACCGTTATAACACCGAGAGTCATTACACAGACTCATTTCGTTTTAAAACATGATTGTGAACCAAATTGTCTACTTTGATCTTAATTTGTAAAGTCATGCTATATAGCATTTTCTTGTATTCACGCAGTTTCTTTTAAACTTGTGAATTGCGTCATAAGAAAGGAAAACGAAATTCCCAATTCAATGATTTGTTTCCTTTCAACAAAGAGGGAAGAGCTCTCTTCCAGATTTACAAAATTCGCGGTGAATGAAAACATTGCTACATATAATTTGCTATATTTTATGTCATTGGTAGTAATGACGCAAAGATAAGAAACCCTACGACACGCAATTAAAGGATAGAGAAGAAAAAAAGGCCTTTCATTCGTTCTATTACTTTCAAATACTTTGGTACTTGTGGCAAACTACAATAGACTATCAAGCATCTTATATTGGTCATCTATCATTCACCTGAATTCCTAACACACTCTTTCTTGAAAATTGAATATTTCTCTTACCTTGCACGAAAATTTGACGGTTTTACGTTGGGAACGGTTTCGAACCCGTTTTCAATGTAATGTACGATTTACCCAATAACGGATTTTGTCTAACCTTGCACAGATTTCTAGCGAGTAACAAAATCGACGAAATCAACAGAACAAATACAAGGAATTTTCTCTCCTTGTATAACACATGGAATATACTTGCCCGATGTTTCTCTACTTTGCGTCGTTTGCTACCAAATACCAAATTTACTTGAAATTAAGTGAAACTTTCATTATGAGCTAATTCGATTTCATCACCGTTATAACACCGAGAGTCATTACACAGACTCATCTCGTTTTAAAACATGATTGTGAACCAAATTATCTACTTTGATCTTAATTTGTAAAGTTATGCTATAGAATCACTATTTTCTTGTATTTACGCAGTTTCATTTAAACTTGTGAATTGCGTCATAAGAAATGAAAACGAAATTCAAAATTTGTTTCCTTTCAACAAAGAGCTTTGTAATAAATTCACAAAATTCGCGCTTTGTTACATGTGTCGTTACATATAATTCACTATACATTGCGTCATTTTAAGTAATGACGCAAAGATAAGAAACCATAGGACACGCAATTAAAGATAGAGAAGAAAAAGGGCATTTCATTCGCTCTATTACTTTAAAATTCTTTGGTACTTGTGGCAAACTGGAAGTAATTAGACTATCAAGCATCTAAAATTGGTCATTTGTCATTCAGGAATTCATAACGTTCCCTTTTTTGATAATCAATTTTTTCGTATACCTTGCCCGAAATTTTAACGGTTTTACACGTTTTGAATGGGTTCAAGCCCGTTTTCAATGTAATGTACAATTGTTCATTTGTCATTCACTTGAATTCATAGCGTTCTCTTTCTTGATAACCAATTATCTAGTGCACCTTGCACGAAAATTTAACGGTTTTATACCATTGGGAACAGGTTCAAGCCCGATTTCAATGTCATGTACGATTCACCCAGTAACGGATTTCTTTCTCCGATGTTTCTCTACTTTGCGTCGTTACTGCCAAATACCCAATTTACCGTAAATTCAATGAAATTCGAAAATTGTGCTAATTCGATTTCAGCACCGTTATAATGCCGACACTCATTACACAGACTTTGAAACCATGATCGTGAACCAAATTGTCTGATCTCTATTTGTCATGCTATAGAATCACTATTTTCTTGTATTCATGCAGTTTCTTTTAAACTTCTGATTTGCGTCATAAGAAATGAAAACAAAATTTACATTTTTAATGATTTGTTTCCTTTCAAGAAAGAAGAAAGAGCTTTTCTACCAGATTCACATAATTCGCGGTGTGTGAAAACATTGTTACATATAATTTACTATACATTGCGTTATTGGTTGTAATGACGCAAAGATAAGAAACCATAGGACACGCAATTAAAGGATAGAGAAGAAAAAAGGCATTTCATTCGTTCTATTACTTTCAAATACTTTAGTACTTGTGGCAAACGGCAATAGACTATCATGCATCTTACATTGGTCATTTATCATTTACTTGAATTCACAGCGCAGTCTTTCTGAAAATTAATTATTTCGTTTACGTTGCACGAAAAATTGACGCTTTAATTTTTTAACAATTTTTCGTATCTATTCCTTTTAAATTTGAATGAAAGAGGTCACGTCTACCTGTTTCATGCAGTCGGCTTCCATCCTACAGTTTTTTGCTCATTGACCCAGCCTCCCGATAAAGGGGTATAATAAGGTTTCGTGAACCCTGTAGGCTACTGAAATATGACCTGTTGCGTTGCTAGCGTCAGATTTTTGTTATATTGAGGTGATATATTTATGATCTCGTGTCAAGTTATTGTTTCTGTTATAACGATCAAGTAGACTGCCCTTGGTATTGCATTTTTTCTCTGTAGCGGAAAAAATAGTACGTTCTTTCCTGACAAAATAGCCGCAGAATTTTATTTCTATCGGTTTGGCGCTCGCGCTTCCCCCTTGTGCGTAGGCGCAGCGATTTGGTCCCACGTCGTCCATTGTTCGATGCGTGAACGTGCATTTTGGGAGTTGGCGCATGCCTGTGGCCGCTGCATTTATTGTCGCGCTATTTTGCTGGTTTATAGGCTAGTTTGCATGCAGAATGCATGTTGTACCGCATGGTTCATTGGTCAATAAGTTTTTTTTTAAATTAAAAATAGACCAGAAAGGACTAGGTTCCTATGTGTAGCCAGCTAGAGACTTATTGTTAGAGTGCTAACAATTGCTACATTAGCAGTGATTTTTAATAGACTGCAGTCTGTCGTTGTTATAGGTCTAGACGTAATTTAAATCAGATCATCAGTAATAAAATAGTCGGCCTACATATCAAACCTAAGGTATTAATTCGTGCATTTACACATTGGCTTTGCAATATCTTGTATTGAGTGTAGCCTGTATATAAACTAGTAATAGTATTTATTTTGATAATATTAATAATATATCTACTAGGCCCTAACAACACTGATAGTAGACCTACGTGTAGGTTGCTACAGGCAATTTGCAACAAGTGTCTAATAATATACTTGCCAAAAAAGAAATTAAAAAAAAAGTACCTGGTACATATTAAATTTCTATATCAAATATACATGATACGTTACGTGATATAGGAGTCTAAAGTGACAGTGCATGCAGAGGTTGTTTACTTTGTATCTTTGTTGATGAATTTGACAAAGTGCACAATAATAATGTGACGTGACCTGAAAAAGTACCGGTATTAGCTACTGCTATAGTGATGTTTTTTTGTTTTTGTTTTTTTTTTAACAGTGTTGCACAGAGAGATGTAATTTCCTGGTTCTTTGTTGAAAGAACAGATTTTCGCGCTGCAAAACCATGCAGTTGATGCAATGAAAGTTCGTCAAGTTTTTTTTTCTTTTTATTCAGCGACCAAAGTAATGAAAGGTGATGGTGTTCACTATATTATATAGGGGTAGGAAAATAGTGGGGTACCGGTACCCAGTGTTGAACAAAAGTTTCTTCTAGCAAAGTACTACCACAAGCAATCACAGTCAATGGGTTCAAATGATATTTGTAGCATAGTCAACTGTTCATAAGTTGTTGAGATACTGCTACCACACACAAACAATCATGGAATCAATTGGTTGAAATGACATATTCATGATATTTGTAGCATAGCCATCTGTGATAAGTTGTTAAGATACTACTACCACACAAACAATCACAGAATCAATGGGTTCAAATGACATATTCATGATATTTGTAGCATAGTCCTCTGTTCATAGGTTGTTGAGATACTTCTGCCACACAATCATAGAATCAATGGGATCAAATGACATGACATCTGTAGCATACTCAACTGTTCATAGTTGTTGAGATGTACGTACAATATAATGTGCAGCAACAAACAAATAATTTGAACTAGGTGTACTCGTATGCCAGATGAATTATATTGCACTGTATTTATTGATAAACAAATTAATCAAATTACAGCTACCAGTATTTTCTGCTTTCCTGTAAATTGTCTGCAGTCTCAATTTGATAGTGATACTGGTAGTGGTACCACCAGGTACATATCACTTGTATTGTGATGATAATGATAACAGCATGGCAATAATGAAGTTATGATTTCAAAGTAGATTTCACTTGCATACAGAGTTGTGCAGTCTTGTATAGTGCCATGTGCAATCCAGTCTTTTTTAATTGAAGGAAGTTTGATTGATTGTAAGCTTATGACGGCAGCAGCACAATACAGGAAGTAGTGTAATGAATATTGACACACTCCTTTGATCCATCCTCCCTCTGCCTACCCGCGCCCGGCGCGGCCCGGCCCGGCCCGGCCGCGCCCAGCCCGCTCCGCTATACCCCGCGGGCCCGCATGATATCTGCACACAACCCGAGTCGGGCGTGTGAAGCAGAGCCCGCGCGCGGTGACCATCTATTTGATTTGCCGTAAGCGTGAATCGAATAGCCCTGAGCAGTAACACAAGGTCAAATGCAAGGGGCATAAATGATTCACAAAAAAAACTGTAGGATGAACAGAAACCACAGATAATTGTCAGAAATGTCCTAAATGATGTCAAAAAGACTGTCACATTTCACAGAAAATTGCAACTTAAGATATGAAAAAGTCAAGAAAATGTGTTGAAATCTGATGCTAATTACGATCCTGTCTGTGTGTCCCATGGGACCGACTCATGCACGATAGCGACACATGGTTGAAACATCGAGCATTGTGAAGTGAATATCCAGCTAGGAACGTTCTGATTTTTTGTGAGAGATTGTGTATGTGTTGCTCCTTTGGATTTTAGTTTTAATATGTTTGATAACCACTCTGAACTTTTTTTAATGACGTCAGATATTGAGTCATCATCTTCCGTTAGTGAGTAGTTTCGAACGGAGACCGAATCGAAGTATTTTTAATGTAAATGCTGAAGTGAGCCCTCTCTCGACGGATTGCACAATGGCCGCGCTCTCCATACGACGATGAAGCGCCTATGACGACCCCACATACGTGCGATCATGACGGTTAAGTTAAGCGGAATCGGTATCGGAATCTGCATCGGAAAGAAACCGTTACTGGTGTGTTTCTACAGCCCCCTCTATCGGATACAATCCGATAGACCCGGAATTTGGGGTTCTGTAGAAACACGCTGTACGATAGAAAATAAAGGGCGCCTAGTTTGCACATAGGGTTGCGCACTATTGTGGAAAAAACTGAGCGTCGTGGTTAACAAAACTCCGTTCACATCTGTCATAGTTTAAGCGCGCTGCCACAGCGCGCTTAAACTACGCGCTTAAACCACGACAACACCCTAAGAAATCTTGTGGTGTTGTCGTGGTGTCTTCGCCTTAAGGTTTTGTCGTGGTTTTCTAAACTACATGCGTCTACATCTACGCTAACTTGGAGTTTAGTGCCTCGTAGTTTACAAAACCTCGAGGTATAGAAAACCTTAAGGTAAAGAGACCTAGGTGTGAACCTCACTATATTGTTATAGCTTAATTTTGTTATTGTTCTCTCAGTATCAACACTTGAGAAAGGGCGGCGAGACGCTCGAAAATTTGTGTGAAGAAATAAACCGTTGGTGAATACAGCATGAACTTTGTTGCAGCTTTGTTACTTATATATATATATATATATATATATATAATATCTTTACTCTCGTTATACACACTACTAACATGCGACGGCCCATGGATTTAGCAGCTGAAGATACACGTCACACACACACACACACATACACACACACACACACACATGCACTCTCTCTCTCTCTCTCTATATATATATATATATATATATATATATATATAATAGCATACATACTTATGATACAGGCCGGCAGTGCATGACAAAAGTTATAGTGCACGCAAAATATAACGATTGCAAACGATAACCCACTATCGATTTGATATCGGTTTTAGCTCCCTCATTTTAATCATCGAGTACTAGAATCCCGCACCATATCAACGCGATTGCGCCACAACCGCGATATGCTTTGCTCGATATTATCGTTATTCTCAATTCTCGCAGGCTGGCTATGCCAGCAACTTATCTGTGTGGGACTAGACTTTCAGCGGTAGATTTAAACATGGAAGCTGAAATGAACAGGTTCGCTACTTTTAGAGAGATTGATCTATATAAACAGTATCTTAGACAATAAGGACACAAAGGATGCCATCAAATACGCCCTACGAATTTTGGACTCCTACTGTTCTGAAAAAGGAATCAATCCGACGGATATTACTGAGCAAGTCAACCCAAGATTTGTGCGCTTTCTCCGTACATTCTACGCGGCAGTGCGCCGTGGAAATGGGCAGCGTGTGGTGTGTATACAGTATACGCTAAGCGCTCTTTGATCACGCTACGCTATGAACTTTACTACGACATTCACAACACACTCTCGGAATCCGCATGTGCAGCAATGGGGCCTGGCACGAGCCTTGTGTTTAAATCCAGTAGATCCCTAATCCTACAAAACATCATCTAGTCCTGGTCCTGGACCCACAGTGCAGTAAGTAGAGCGTCTATCGTGTTACTGTTAGTGTTACTGTTAGATCCATAGTAGACCTATTGTAGGGTCAAGTGTTAACTAACTGCGACCAGCCCCAACACGCAGTGTTGGGGCTGCGCATTGTAGCAGACATGATCATGACAGGCGAAGTATAGCGCCTAAAAATCAATATGAAATCGCAAAAATTCCGCAATATGAAGACTTACAGGTGAAGATGTAATGTTGAAGACTGACTGCGTTCACCTTTTGGTTCTGGTAATAGTCCCTTTCTGCTCGGTTTGATGAGTTAAATGCGACTCGGTCGAGAGGAACTCGGGAGAACTACATCTTATACAGTAAATGGATTTGAGATTTGTGCGCATGCGCTGGCCATCAAGTCGTGTAGCTTTGTGGCAAGGCCTTATCATACTGTTGGCAAACCCTCTCGCTGTATATTGCGTTGCTTTCTAGGTGGGTGCGCGCGCGCACGCCTTGTCAGAAGGCTAAACGCATTGCGACTCCGCCAGCACATGAATATTTACGTGCGCAGTGTACTGCATACTGATTTCGAAAATGGTGAATGGGATGGGGAGCTAGGACTACGGACCCGTATATGGCCGTGAAAAAAACGTTTTTTCAAGATCATTGGACCAATGTGAACAAGAACAAGGTGAACGAAGGGTATTAATTAGATAAGAATCTTATGTATACTATAAAAGTACGTTTTTTCCTCGTGATATTCGAAACCTACGGAGGTGCGAAAATCTGTGACGGACTGTGTATGTTTTTCAAGCTTACCGATATAGCACTCTATTGACTCAGGACGCTCCCACAGTGTGTAACTGTGTATACGGAGCGTCCCGGGGTTAAGTGTTAACTAGCTCTGTGGCTCGTATTCGTCGTAAGTGACGTACAGTACAGTGTACGTAGATCTAGTATAAAAACGTTAGGCCAGGGCCCCTAAACTGTTAGACCTAACCTATCGTAGGGCCTAGAAAACGTTAGATATAACCACGTAGACCCTAGACTCTATAGTTGAATTTGGATCTTCAGGATTTTGTCTACACAGGTTCAAAGAAACTGGTATTATTGCTTGTGTAGACACGTGTAACTGTTAGAAATGATCTAGGCTTATCTTGCCTGGGTATGTATGCTATTTATATATCACATAGTGCATGACATCTTATTGCACTATAACAAGTACCAAGCACCTCCAAATTCTGAATTTGCCCTCAGGCAATTATATTCAATTCGGCCTGCGGCCTCATTGAATATAACTGGCCTTCGGGGCAAATTCAGAATTTGTCGGTGCTTATATTGTTATAGTGCATTCAGCCTCATGCACTATATATATGATAATAC
>NW_027272964.1:0-95375 GCF_040938485.1 Diadema antillarum
TAAAAACTAATTTTTGTCAAATGACCATTGAATCCCTGTTTGTTTCATGTATATGATTTTGTGCTTTCTTTTTAAAAGCGTGTTTTATTTGCCTAATATCCCTCACATGCTAAATGCTCTTTGTTTTCATGTCATTGTTCAGTTTATCTTTGATGTTACATAGTAAGTGCCAGTAGCATCTCTGCTATCTTTTTGTCATGTACTTTTAGGGCATGATTTTAGTTAAATTATTTCTATTTTTTCTTTTTTTTGGGGGGGGGGGTAGGGAGGGTACAAATATGAATGCACGATCAATACATGCTGTGTGATATAATTTTGCTCAGAATCATACTAAGTGTAAAATTCATCTTGATATGTTTAGGTCTTTTTATGCCTCCGCCACGAAGTGGTGCCGGAGGCATTATGTTTTCGGGTTGTCCGTCCGTCCGTACGTCCGTTGGTACGTCCGTACGTCATTCCGCATTTGTTTACGTGATAACTTGAGTAATACTGACTGGATTTTACCAAACTTGGTCCAAGTATGAAGTATGGTGAGGCAATTACTTGATTAGATCTTGGGTGAAATCAGCTGAAGGCCAAAGGTCAAAGGTCAAGGTCAAATCATGAAATTGTATCTGTTTACGCGATAACTCAAGACTGGATTTGAGCAAATTTCACCAAACTTTGTCCAAGAATGATGTATGATCGGACAATTACTTGATTAGTTTTTGAGTGAAATTGGACAGAGGTCAAAGGTCAAAGATCAAGATCGAATCCTAAAAATGTTGCTATTTCCCCCATATCCGGTATTTTCTTGGAACTTAGTGTAGACATGTACATTGTACTACTGCGTAAAGATTCTCCAGGGAGAGTTTCATGTCGTAAGGTCAAAGGTCAAAAGGTCAAAGGTCAGGTGAAAATGTTACAATTTCACTTTTTCTTGAAAATGGTTCAATGTATCTTCATGGAACTTGGTACATACATATGTACTGACTGGCAGGGATTATCTAGGGAATTTAGGGGTCATGGGTCAATAGTCAGGGATCAAAGGTCAAGGTCAACTCCTCAGAATTTCACTATTTCCATCATATACTAGTATGCAATGCTTGCCGGATTACTTTTTAAAGTAATATCCAAATGGAGATTCTCTGGGAAATTTCCTGCCAGAAGGCAAAGGTCAAAGGTTCAGGGTCAAAGGCCAGGCTGAAAAGCAAAAAAAAAAAACCATTTTTTATTGTAATTACACTTTTTCTTCATACCTTGAAAATTACTCAATGCATAAACTTATAAAAGGTCGTTCAAAAGAAAAATCCTAAATTCTCCAAATACATGAACCTGCACTCTTAGACAATTATGGCAAATCTAGTTCAAGGAAAGTGAACAGTCAAGACATTTCTGACAAGCCTGACATTTCAGTATTTTGCCATTTATGTGAAACTGTCATCACACATTGTGAAGACATTGTACTATACTCCTATTTGCAGAATCATGCATTATGGCGGAGGCGTACTAGTCACCATAGCGACATTTCTAGTTGTATTTATGATTCCTGGTATGAATGGAAATTTCCACCCTGACTATAACAGCATCACAACAACACTATGGCTAGAATTGTTTATGTCAAGTTAGCGTGAATTCATATTGCACTCTAGAGGCATGATTCCAGATTCAACATCTTGGCACTGTTTCATGAAAGTTGTCAGCCCCCGACAAGTTGCCAGTCTCTGACAGTTACCATAGTAACAGTCAGTGACCAGAGCTTCTCAGCCAATCAAAATTAAGGACTTCACTGAAATTGTCCGAGACTGACAACTTTCATGAAATGGTGCCCCGAAGTGAACGTCACTTTCACCTCAGTCGCCATCTACTATAGATTTCCCATTGATGTACAATATATGCATTTGTATGGCTGTGTATATGGGAAAGTCACTAGTTGCATTTTCCCTGATTTCTAACATTAATCCTTTCTGTGCCAGGGGTTGTGGGCAGTGCACAGGGCTACATATGTGGGTTTTCTGTGGCAATTGGCACTCAAGGGGCTTAGTATATATTGACTCTTTCTGATCACTGTTTTCTGATTGATACATCAAGTTGATGTGTTTCCTTTACAGATCTACATACATAGTGTAGAGAGCGTGAAATCAGCTGTCAGTAAATGTGATTTATATCATCTTTCTGATGGCGTCTGAAGTTGAAGCAGCCTGTCTGCCTTCAGACTGTGTGTTATACCAACGTAAGTTAGCTTTTAAGGTTTCATCATGGACTTTGTGCATGCTGATCTAGAATAGCTTTGTATGTTATGACCAAATGCGATGAAATTGTGGGTGGATTGTACACATATACATGTATGTGTGTGTTCAACAGTATGTGTATACTGGTATCTTTCTTTCACCCTCATCTATGTATTTCTCTACATGGTCTTCATATTCTGTGAAGTCTGATACAACGTCCATGCATGGCTAAGTGTTTACCAGAAGCTTTTTTTTTTCTCATGCAGAGATGCTGTTTGAGCTACATGTAAATCTACTGAATACAATCATGAACCAAGCTCTCTGGATATATGCAGCTTTGCCTACACTTGTGTAGGTCTGTGGGACTGAAGGAGATATTACCCAGTCTTATAAGGAACCAGCTACAGCTTGTACGAAATAATGCCAAACGGGACAGAGATCCCATTTATTGATTGTTATGTTTCAAGAAACATCTCTTCCATATCGACACATTTGATCCAACTATAGCAATGCAATTAAGTAAAAGACACCTGCTGCCGACAAAGAGAAGAAGTGAAAAAAAAAAAGTTCTGTAGAATGGGGGAAAAACGGGGGGGGGGGGGGGGGGGGGGGGGGGGGGATCAAATGCACCCTCATCCCCTTCAGGTTTCTCTCAATATTTTGCACACTCTGTAGTTCTCTGAACCGTTCCCTGTGAAAGTCACCCACCCTGCGCCTCACTCCATCTCCATGCTGCAGCACCAACCCAGAATCGATTCTTCCACTTCCTCCCCTTAGGTCTCCCTTTCACCTGCATGGCCCCTTGAAGCCTTGGGGCTCTTAACCGGTGCTAGCCCTTGTGTGCAAAACTTTGTTAGGGCAAGGAGATTGGGGGGGGGGGGGGGAGGGGGATGAGGGGATGAGGGGGTTAGGAGGAAAGGGTAGGGCAGGGACTTTTGCCTGTAGTGTTTCAATTATAGGACTGACCGACTTAAACATTATTTTCACAAAGTAAGTACACAATATGTGATCCCTAGGAAACAAAATACAGTTTACACAAGTGGCTATAATCTGTACACAAAATCCAATTGCAGTTAATGTAGAATGTGACCATATCAAGCTGTGAATTTATAAAGCACCTATATAACAGTGATAGCTGACTATATTTTGCCTGATTTAGATCATCTGTGAATCCACATTACTGGCTTGCAGGATTTCAGTGGGGAAAAAAATAGTCTAGATGTGTGCTATGAACCAAGGGTTTTCCATAGCCTTTTATGGTTAGCCCATTGTATGGGTGTTAATAGGTGATGAGAGATACAATGCCTTAGAGATTACCTGCGTGATCTTTAAACCATATCTTACTAGGATCAGATGTGTCACATACAAACTATTTGGGGATTTAAAATTATTTCGAGGAAACATGGTCACAGCTGCTTTGTGGCAATATGACAAGTTAGTTAAGACTTGGTAATGATGATAAATGAGGGGTTCAGCTGCCATCAGAATGCAAATAAATGGGCCATCATTTCTTATTGTGAAGTAGATACATAGGAGTAACAAACTGTAGTGCATAATGAGGAGTGTATTATCTCAGCAGATGGAAGAACGAACCAACCTTCAAACATCCCTTCAAACAGCTCATGATGGTGTCGTGCAGGGAGCAGACGGGACTAGCGAAACTGTGACATTTACACAGACAAAACTCATCAGACTCCAGATCATCGTCATGCTATGAGCAAATATTGTGAGGATTTCCTCGTTTTCTTTTAATATATTTTGTGTGGGGGGATCTCGACAAATGCCGACACATCTCTTTGCCTCGTATTAAAATCAATTTCCAAAATTTGATTGTCTGTTGAGCGGGCAGCAGCCAGTGTGAAATCAATAGAACCGTGCCTCTCGGTGTGTCCGATTCTTTTGGGGAAAGGGTGAGGAGAGAGCCGAATCTTGAGATGAAAATGAGAGGAACGGGGGTAGCGGGGGTGAGAAGGATGCGGGATGAACGTAGGACCATGAATCCCTAATGGGTGAAAATGAATCATGGAATGTCAGCGGGTCTTGATGAATAAGAAAAGTTGATTGTATCCTTTTTTTTTCACTATCTTCTTCTTCCTTTTCATCATCCTCTTCTTCTTCGTCTTCTTCTACTTTCTCTACAATCTCACCCCTAGCAGGTACTTCAATTAGAAGAGTGTATTTGCCAACCCATGTTTCGCAGCCAGTCGCTAG
The DNA here is from genome assembly GCF_040938485.1 of Diadema antillarum. Classification (NCBI taxonomy): domain Eukaryota; kingdom Metazoa; phylum Echinodermata; class Echinoidea; order Diadematoida; family Diadematidae; genus Diadema; species Diadema antillarum. The sequence continues at coordinate 4,422 of NW_027272964.1, forward strand.
TGGAAACCAGGCCTTTATTTTTGGATGCCACTGCTGATAAGCCATTGAACGTTCGCAAACAGCAGCTGTCCAGCTGCACATACCGGGGCTGGCGTTGGGTTATTAGCGGCGCTGGTGTGCCCGCAAGTGTCGCATCACAGTCGTCAACGCAACTAGAGACTCTTATTTTTTTCTCCCCCCCCCTTCAAGCTGCAGGAGAATATGGTCGGGATGAGAGACAGAGACCGAAAGATGAGGAAAACGAAGATGACGAGGGAAATTGAATAATGCATATTTCTGGTGTAGTGCCCCGAGGGCGTTTCAATACTCTGTCCAGAACGAAGGTGATATGAAATTTCGGCAGAAAATTTTTCCAATCAATTTGATCAAGTTGACACAGAGAGATATTGTAGAGCGATGATGAATTGAGCCCCGAGAATCTACGGCTCCCCGGTCACCTTCGCAAGGGTATTTCATTGTTTTTCTTCTGACCCAGAATTCTGTCTTCTTTCATTATTCCGGGGGAAGTGGGGCATTGGATCATCTCCTGGACTCGTTGACATTCTCTCACCCCCTTTTTTTTTCCACCTCAGCTGAAGGCTTACTCCGATGCTTTTGAATTCCTCCATTGTTTCATTCATGCTGTTAGCAAGCCCTCTTAGCATGCGAGCCAGATACCTGCTTCATTCAACAGTTGTGGTGCTGTTGTGGTGTTTGTGGGGAATCAAATTGCATTCGTGACGGGTGCTCGCAACTTTTGGAGAAATTGAAGAAGAATCATCAAATCGTGAACATGTCATCCACCCATATGCCTTTTGTGGTCTTGAGAAAGAAAGTCGGCTGATCCAGCCTCCCTTGAGACATTATTCATATTCACTCCTTGATAGATGTCGAATATGACTTTTCGAGTACAATGGAGTGTAGATGCCATTACTGCCAGGCACAGTGGCTTACAACACGATGGCTGACAATGATTCCTTTTCTCTTTGATGAGATATTCGTTTCAGAATTCTTTGGTATGCGGTAGAATTGACATTGCCATTAATTGAGATATTTCTACTTGACTTGGTAATCACTCTAACTTTAAGACAACAGCACATAAGATATGTGGACTTTCAACTGAATTCTGTGAATTTGTGTGTGCGTGTGGGTGTGTCAGTTTAGATCTGCAATAACAGCTTTATAAAATTGCTTTGCATTCTTGTTTTTAGTCTGGAATCCTGATGTAGTTCAGAGAAAGCCGTTGAACATTGAATTGATTTGCAAATATATGTACATGTCAATTTTATTCCGATACGATGACTGGAGTGATGGTACATTCTGCTGCTCATTTTCGAGTAATTTGCTGAGTGTCTGCACAATGTTTAAGAACAGCACACTATTAAAGAAGAAGGCATAGACTGCAAAATGGTGGAAGAAAAGTTAAAGAAAGTGAGAGACTTGTGAAGAAGAGCTTGTCAATGAGATAAGACTATCTGATCTAAACCAGCAATAATTCTTGTCTTTATTTGTGTAACATTTGTGTAATCCATTTCGTCAGTTATTCTAATAAATATTCTTTTTTTTTCCTGAGTGGAACTCAGAATGATTGAGGACTTATGATTTTCTTTTTGTTCTCCCCTCCCCCTCGGGATTGACTAGCAGTTTTGTTAAAGTAAGAAATATTCATGGGTGACCCTAGAAAGATTAAAAGAACAATTTTTGGTCAAGATGAAAGACCAGGTTTTACATTGAAGCAAAAGGTAAACACACAGTTGGTAACATTTGATCAATTCTGTACATGGTTAAAACCATGATTAAACATACCAATGTCATATTCAAACAGAAAAATGATACAAACCCCTCAACTCCTATCTAATCACCATAAAGCAATAAGGAACACTGGAATCTGTAACAACACTATCAATCACGAGTTCTTTTAATTTTCCATTAAGGACTAGAGAATGTAAAGTTTATGAACATTCACTCCAATTTGCTTTGAATTCATAGTGTATAATTTTCCACGCAAGGTAGGCCTCAGCTCATTGGTATTATGGTAATACAGTTGTAGTAAATGACTGGATATATAGGTAAGCAGAAATCTACCAACATGCTGCCAACAAACCCCCTTCCTCAGGGGGGCGCACCCCTCTGACAGTGATCGATCCTCGCATCAGGAATGAGCAGTTATGATTTTGCTCATGAGGGAATGTGATCGCGATGTGGCGGATGGGCCGCTAAGTTGTTTTCCTCGCCCCTGCCCCCTGTCCCTTTCCCCATAACATCTGTCTGCAATCCGTAAGCCTAATTGTTATTATTTCACTTGTAATTAGTTTTACAGTCAGCACGCAGGATGGGAAGAGAGAGAGAAGGGGGAGAATGAGAGAGTCATTTTGCAAGGGAGATGAGGGGGGGGGGGGGGGGAGGATGGGGGTGGGGGAGGACATACACATTCATTTGATAGGAAGAGAGCAAGGAGCCGGGCCTTCTCAAAATACACACAAACAACATCCTCCCCGCTGCATACATTCATATGGTAGCGGCAAATGTCAGTGTAAATCATGTGCCCCCATAACATGGACCGGCTGTGCTTTCCGCGGGGGCTTGCATGGTTGCAATCAATAATGAGCTACGGAGATATGAGTGCTGAGGTTGTGGAATTCTTTCTCCCCATCTTACGTGGCTCAGGTAGCCCCCCCCCCCCCCCCTCCTCCTCCCTTCCCTGTACCTCCCCCTCCCTCTTAGGGCCCACATGATGGAGAAAAACTTCTGAGTCAATGCACAGCCTCGCGCATCTTCTTTCATTTCGCAAGATGTTTTGTTTGTTCTTATCATTTTTCACCTATGGCTGACATGGTGTGGGTCTTTGCGCTGAAGCCTTGATATGAAATGAGGAAGGGATTTCTTAGGGAAGTTTTAGTATAGAGGTGTATAAAAAAAAAAGATTGTTTATATAGCCATTTTTGAGAAGTTATCATTTTGGAATCAGCCTTTCTTAAATATCATTTGGCATTTTTTCGTGTGTGACAGACCGTAATAAAAGTTCTTGGCCGACAGTAGATTGTGTCACACATTACATCCATATAAAAATATTAGTTAAAAAAAAAAAAAAAAACCAACCCAAGGCAACAAAGTATTTGACTTCGATGCAAGAAGTTGGTCATTCTTGAGAATGTGTGTGAGAGAGAGAGAGAGAGAGAGAGAGAGAGAGAGAGTGTGTGTGTGTGTGTGTGTGTGTATGTGTGTGAATTTATTGAAATTCACTTGCCAAGAGGCGTTTCTCATGTTATTTTTGGAGGGTCAAACTCTGTTTGTGATATCAATCCACTGCATGAGGATGGGAAGCATATTTTTCATGTATTATATCAATTTGGCATTGGCGTATTGTGTTCACCACATCTTTGGTGACCATGATATCTCACAGATTGGGACTTGTAAGGCTTGTAAGATTGCAAGAGATTGAATTCAAGATCAAAAATGGCAAAACCGAAATGAGAAGTATCATCCCATTTTAGAAGAAAATTTAGTGACTTCATTATTACGATCTGTGTTATATATGCAGTGGAAGTTTAGAATATGATGATAACCCTAATGCAACTTCTTAGTTTATTTTCTAACTAGGAAAATTTGTGGTGAGACATTTACTGATATGAGAATTTCTCCTATGACATGTTACTGTAAAACCAGAAACATTCTTAGCATGAAACTTGTGTGAGTTGGAGCCAACGGCCTTTCTCGTGGCATGAAACTTGTGCGAATTACCATTGGCATTCAATGCATTGTGTAAAAAAAAGAAAAGTGTCACATTCATTTTACTTTTGAGAATCTTGGCTTCTCTTGAAATTTGTGAAAGTTTCATGCATGCGCGAATATTGATGGTTTTATAGTATACATAGGATAAGGTAAGACCTGTGCTAGTATGCAAATGCTTTAATAGTGTCTAGTGTATTGGATGTAACGAGACCTATGATGTAAGAATTAATGCTGCTTTAGATTCATTCATAGGGCAGACCTGTCTTTTTATCAGAATGCTAAATTTGATGCATAGCTTGCGCTAAGGCCTATGCAAGGGCCTACATGAGATAGCTGATTGTAGAGCATGGGATGATTCAGAAACACTGATCATATTATTGCATAGTGCATAAGGTGTGGCTTTGAGAATGTATCACAGTTTGCTAGGGCTTGTAATAATGATGTGAGAGTAAAAGATTACATTTATAGTGAGACCTAAGTTTTGCAATCAGAACACTGCTTTTGATCGCTGGGTGTGTGGTAAGAAGAACTTTTGCTTGGATGCAAGATTGGGTGAGGCTTGTGCTTTGATTATCAGATAGCCAATTTGAATGCATGTAGTGTACAGAAAAGAAGAAAAAATAACCGCCATAGTTGATAGGGAACTGCTGATTGTTGAGTGTGATATATGGCAAGGCCCTTGATGATGTAAAAATGCTAATTGTGATGACTAGAAAGGGTGTGATGAAAACGGCAATAATTGGGGAGTATGTTCTTGGTTTTGCAATGCCGCACAGGTGTGTGTCTGAACATGAGCTGCCGTGACAGTGATATGGCAAATGCTGATAATGATGCTCATTGACTGGATAACGACACATGGTGCTCATTATTTCACACCATCTTTGACCATCTCAAGATAACTGTGTCCATGACAGCCGAGACTCCTCTTCTCATCATCAATTCGTACCCATCTGGGTTCTCTAATCATTACATCTTTTTTTTTCTTTTTCGATAGAAAGACAGAAATGTCAGTAATCTTCAAAGACAGAGAATAAATGTAGGTTGCAGCATCTAACAGTGGTAGTCATTTTTGTAACTTTGGCATTTACATCATATGCCAAATGGAGAAGTCTCCTATGTTATTTTGTGGTTTCATAACTTGTCTGAAAAACTCAAAGTGAAGTTCTTTCCTCGATTGTTTGGTGGTGGTAGTCTTGTAACTGGCACAAGAATAACTTGTGCAGTCCCCCAGCCCATAAAAAAATCATGTCATTCAGAGAAATTCTCAACAAACAATAATTCATATCTTCACTACCATTAGCTTATTCAGTATTGGATGTACATCGCTTTGTTATCAAGTGCTGCCTTTATTCCATGAAAAATTGCAGAGAATTTGTGGATGTAAAGAAAGATAAGCAACATGAGGACACCTGGATTAGACAGAGATCTCATCAGTGCTGTATTGTTGAAGTGAATTAAAGCATTAGTTCATTAGAAATTCTTCAATCTTTGAAAAGTTTTTAAATACAAGTTTTGATGTTGCTGTTGATTTGTGTTTTAGAAGGGTGAATTAAGCTTGGTTGCCACTTTTTATAGACTAATGAGCATAATCACTTCATTAGCGTAAATAAAATATGTAATATATTGCTTATTTTAATGCAGGAAGCCTGAAAACATGGGAAAACAGCTTTTTAAAGGGACTCCACAGTACTGGTTGAGGTGAGGATTCAGGTGTATAACATTCCCAAGTGAGATAATGAAAAAACCTCTTATGAAATATGAAAGAGCATGTAATTTCAAAAAGGATTCAATGTTTATTTGATGAAAATCAGTTTTCAAATGGCTGTGATATCCCCCAAAAAAGTGATAATAATAAAAGGCGACAGGCCATGCCTTTTATTAGGATCTCTTTGTTTCACCTTGTTTTTTGATATCTCAGCCAATACAAAACCGATTTTCATCAAATAAACTTTTGATTCCCCTTAGAATTGTATGCTCTTCAACATTTCATGGAGTGGTTTCTAAATATCTCCAGAAACATTACAAGTTGAATCCTCACCTCAACTGGTACTGTACAGTCCCTTTAAAGGTTTTCTATAAAGAAGAATCCATTCATAACACTAGTTTTCCATTTTAGATGAGATAGTTGTCTTAAATATTATAATTAGCATAATGAGCTAATGGTATATGTAAAATAGTAAAGTAGATGGTACAATATACCAATATACATACGATTTCGTAAATGATTTCATGACGAAATAACTGATTTCTTGACAAAAGAGACCATGTGACACTTGGCGCCCCATACTTAACTACAAACTTATCCTCGAAGTTACGGATCACCGTCTGAACATAACTAATGGTAAAAGGGATGAAATAACAAGGCAATCTAGTAAAGAGACATTTTAGGTATTGTCTGCTTGGTATGTCACTCAAAATGCATTAAAAAAATCATACGATGAGGCATCCTGAGGATATCAGGGACTACCATAAAAAAAAGAATTATTTGATAATTTTTTTTTTTTTTTTATGAGTCACATGCCTCAAGATGATCACACTGCTGCTGGAACATTTGTTTCTTTTTTTTTCATTTTTTTTCCAATTTCCTTCATTTTTTTGGTCTTGGTGTACTCTTTAAAGATGTATCATTAAAAAAAAAGCTTGTTATTTTTTTTCTCCAAAGACCTTAGGGCTTGTTCAATAAAACTGAAAAAGCAATGAAGCTATGCCCTTTATTGACAGCAAATGAAAAAGTAGAGGACTTGCAAATGAGGGCTATCATTTTTAATCCATTCCCCACTGGAGCCAAGTGTGATGGGCATTTAGAAATATGGGAAATTAGCACCGATGGGAAGCAGCAGGTTAACCTGCATCCTCCTCGGGAGATGAAGGGCTACATCTGAACTCCCCCAGGTGCGCCGGAGATCGGACCGTAAGGCAGCTCTTAAAGCTAATGTCCATAAGGTCTGCGAGACGCACCTGTGACTCGCATTATCTAATGAATTGAATATCTCAGTAGTGCACCTGCTCCCCCTGCACGTCATGGGGGAAATAATAAGAACCCGCACTCATCTTCTTGCTCTTATCTCTTCCCTGAATAAAAATGCCCAATCCCTTGTCCTCCGTTCATATGCGCACACTCTCCATACCCTTTTCTCCATCCCTGGCTCTCTTTTGCTCTCTTTTCATCCACGTTTTGGTCTGTTTTTTGAATATTCCTTCATCTTATCTCCCTAGATCTCTTCTCGCTCAGCCATCTTTTTATTCTTTGACCTTTAGATTTCTCTCCTTCAAATTTCGTATTTTGTTTGTTTCTTTATAGGCCTACATGACCTTTATTGTTTCTTGCATGACCTTTATTGTTTCCACGCTACATATCTCTGTGCTCCCAAGATGTCTTTGTCATAATATTCTTTCGGTCAACATAATTTGTTGTTTTCCGGGGTTAGTTTACTTTCATCATTGTCTGAGAGCTTGCTCCCTTTTGTGCCACCTCCACTCTCCCACATTGTCAATTCACTTGTGCATGGCATTGTATTATGTAGATGAAAACAGGTTTATCCTTTTTGCAAGAATCATTCTGTGGGGGAGGGGGAGGAAATCGACGCAAGATTGTGTGGATAAAAAAAAAAGGAGGAAAACATCCAGGAACAAATGTACTGTATATTACAACACAATACAAAAGGTCGTGGAGGAAGAATGGACAAAATCTTTTACAACAAAGAGAGTCTTTTTTTAAAAAGATTTGTCCTGTCTCATGGTTGAGGTTTCACACCCATAGATAAAATGGCCCGTTACCAGGTCCGTCACTATGCCATACCATATATAAAAATAAATAAATTAATGGAGGAAAATTCAATAGAAAATCATGGATGGCTTGATTAAGACTAATCAGCTGTGATTGATGAGGGAGAGTTCCTTTACAAGGTATTCTTCCTTTTGAGACTTGGCATGTTCCTTCTAACTTTAGACGTACCATAATATGTTTTGCCATTGATTCACAAAACATGTTAGTAGTGAAACTGACTTTCCCTATGGAGCACTGAGCAAAGTATGAGCAGAAAAATCCCTGAGGCTAATTCAACTTGGATATGGAACAGAAGACAAACTGAATCTTTCCAATCATGTGAAGATTTTTAATAAAATTTTATTTTCACCACATGCCTCCATGGATGGAGAATAAGTTACGGGTGTGAGACCAAGATAGTCAAGAACTAATATGCTGCCATCTTGTGTTGCAAACATGCATTCTGATGTAAAAAATGTTTGACATTTGAATCTTTCACTTTGAGGATTTGCTGCCTCTTAGATTTCAGTGATACTGACTCAGTCTAGTTTATGTAACAAGTCAGGCTGGTGCGTGTAGCTGGGAGCTTTAAAAAGGAAATCTCGCACATCAGGATGAATACCTCAAATCGATTTACAATCAAAATAGATCAATAGATCAGGCTCACAAAACTGAACTGATGTTTGTATGGGGAAAAGCATGTGTATGAAGTTGTTATGATTAAAATAAGCACGGAATGATAATGTTTATACTCTGTAGCCATGTTCTCACGAGTTTGTGATATAATTGTTTATATAGTTTTAGTTCACTTTTTCACCTTGTATCCCTTTCACTTGTCCAAAAAAATCAAGTGTGTATGGGAATCAAACTCAAAACGGTGTCTGTGGATATTCTTTTTTGTAGTCAAACAGATATTGGCCCTTTAAATGTGGGGTTACTGTACTTAGTCTGATTGGTCTTAAAGGTGAAATTTCAGAGTGCTTCTTGCTGAGAGTTGAACTGTGACACCTGAGCAAGATTTTGTTGGAAACAGCGGCTTGTGTTAATATTACACACTGCAAAAGGTAACAGGAGGGTGTGATGTTATGCGATGGTTTTCATTAAGAGATTTTGGAATAAGAAGTGATAGAGAAAAAAGAATAAGTTGACAGGAGAAAGAGAACAAATCATTAGTCTTGTCATATTTTAGGGGGTCTTGCATTTTCTTCGAGCCCTCTGATTTGTCACATTTAACCCATAACTCTCAAGATCTTGTAGCATTTGCCTGTAAGGTTTGCTACCTGAAGTATCCAGTTCTCCACCAGCAAAGGGTCAAGATGTGAACGGGACTGAGAGAGCATTTCATACATTAATTGTAAGATCAAACATGGAGGATGCTGTGCAGGGAACATTTCTGCCAAGCACTGTGGATCACCTCTTCCCCATGTTGGATACACTTTAGCAATTGTTCTCTTCTCCTCACCACAGTGTGTATGTTTGTTAATACGAGTGTTTTCTCACACTTTAAAAGATTATAAAAAAAGTATAGTTCCTGCACAGCAAGATGGCAAATATATCAGGGATGGAAAGAATATCAGCCGTGAGATTAGGGAGTTTTTTTGTTGTGTGTTTTCTTTCTTTTTTTAGGGTAGGAAAGACTTGGCAAAGAAATCATGGGATCGTTACAAAGCATGTTTAGGGAGCGTGGGAATTTTTTTCTGGAGGGGGTGATGGGATGAAATTTCAATCAGAATTCTATGCTATCTTCCTTGTTCCCCTTTTTTTCTGGCTCGTGCACATTTTCTCCCATACATCGTTTTTTTTCTCCTATGGTTTGCAAAAGTTTTTTACCAGCTTCAGGGAGGCAGTGATAGTGCAGTGGCAGGTAGACAACAGGGAATATGTCAAATCATATGGATGGGGGGGGGGGGGGGGGGGGAGTTCTCACGAGGCTGAACTTTCGAGAAAAGAACTGTCAGAGCATAAGTGATGAGAAATCTACCTCGGTTCTTCTTGAACCTCACAGATTTTAGTTTTTGTTTTTGCTTGTTACATTTCCATGGGTCATGTGCCGTATTGGCATTACGTTGCAGAAAGGAATCAGCATTTCAGCTATGCAGATTGATTGCTTGTTTGGTATCTTGGACTTACAAATGTCACGAGCTGATATCTTGACTTCTAAGCAAGTTCACTGCCATGAATGGCATTTATACTCTCTCAGTGAAACATATATTTGAACACTAATTCCTACTTCCCCCTTCGAACCTCTCTCAAATACATTTTATCCTGATCATCGGTTGCTGTGTTACATGACTGAGAAGTATAACCAACTGTTTTATCGCTGTAACGACGTCAGTGGCAAAGTTGAGATGAAGGTGGAATTTCTCTGTGTAGGATGGAGAATTCTTTGAATATTGCTGGTACAGTACTCTCCGCATAATCGGGTAGGCTCGGGCAGAGCATTTCTTACCCGATTAAGCGGAGTACCCGATTAACAGAAGAATACGTCTCATTCATGATTGACACACACAATGTGTATGTACATGCATTGTACACGGCACCACACACCTACACTGTATGCTTAAACACGCGTGTTTGCACTGACCTTACACTTGCTCAGTGGCAAGCAATAATTTACACTCTTTTTATGGACAATTAATATGTCTTCAGAAAACTTTGTTGTCTGACAATAGACTCTTCGCCAACACGCAGACGTTTTCCGAAATGAACATGTCTCTTTGCGTGCACTAGTAACGTAAAACGTAGGATTACTTTTCGAGAAGTGAGTAGAGAAAAGCAGAATTATGGAGCTGCTGCATGGCCTGATTTTCGTTGCAAACTTCTCGTATTGTGAAGGTTGTTGCAGAGCAGGGGTGGAGTGCAAGTGTGTTCAACTCCTGTCTGTCTATGCAGTTGTGAGTGCCAGCTACATGTGTAATGTTCGTTTACGTGTGTCAAGTCGGTACTGGTATATGCGTTTTCAAGTTTAATCACTCCCCAAATGATCGGTCTTCTTTGCAAATTAAGCAGAGAATCCAATTAGCCGTGGAAGATTTGACATTCATGATTTCTTAAAGTGTTATATCTGCGATAAAATGTGGGTAGAAATTAAGTCAGAAGAAAATTATTTACCCATTTATGCGGAGAGGCAACCCGATTATCAGGTAATTTTCATGTGCATTGGAACTGATTTTGACATTTCTACCCAATTAAATGGTGCACCCGTTTAAGCGATACCCGATTACGCGGAGAGTACTGTATTTCTTTTTTCGTCAGTCAATGAACCTTAACAAACAAGATGAAGGTATGTCATGATACTGATACATACCATCTCATCACCTTGTGTTTGTGTGTGTGTGTATAAACAGATGCCACACGACATTCTTGTCATGCATTTGTTACATCAATATCAACTCGCTGAGTAACTGAGTGCTTATGAAGAACTCCTCCAATTCAGGCAAAATATTCCATTCCGTGTCAAGTCACAATGATGTGTTGCAGTGAAGAGATTCACACACATTTTATTCTTCCTGTAAATCAAAAAGCAGAACTCCTTCAAGTGGATAGAGGGTTGGTATGATTCTTATACTGTAAAACATGATATATTCGTGGCACGAAATTTTCGCGAATTGGAGCCGACGGCCTTTTTCGTGGCAAGAAATTTTCGCGAATTGCCTCATGCGTTCAATGCATATAGTGTAGATAAGAAATTTCGCATGCATTTTAATTTCGCGAATCTTGGCGCTCGCGAAATTCGCGAAATTAAAATGCACGCGAACATTTCTCGTTTTACAGTACCCTCTTGCTCCTCCACTCATAATGTGCAAACGTCTTCTGGGTAGGCTTGCCGAGGCAATCCAAACCCTACACGTTGTAAGATATTTTCATTTTCGAGGTGTACCCAGGGCCCGTGTGATTATCTCTGACCCTTTCCCTTTCGTACTTGTCCATCCTCTCTGTAGCACAGCATTGGCAGGTGTATACTGTATACGCCGAATATTTAGCGAGGTTTTTATTTTCGCGAATTTCGCGAGTCGGGTGCTATTCGCAAAATTAAAGACACGCAAAAATATTGACTCTGATTCTGATGTGAATGTGACGTACATTTCTCCGTTCAGTCCAGGACTCCATGATCGCGAATTTAACCACTCGCAAAATCGTTGGGAATTCCCGATTCGCGAAAATTTAGTCTCGCGAAATATATGGCGTATACAGTACATCAGGGCTTTCTGATTTCCATCTCAAACAACAGTTAATCCTTTCCCCCACTACCACTGAGTACTAGGCATCTCCCCCTTTCTTGTTTTTCTCGCATCCCTTTGCCTCCACGTGAGAGCACATATTATTCCGACCACAGTTGCATGTGCCCATTATCCGTGCAAGAGCACATATCCCATATATCTCCCTGAATTTTCCCTCCCTCCACATCTGTTCGTCCCCACAGTTGCGTCCCGTTCCTGTAATCGCCCCCTTTATGTTTTGGAAAACTTTCACACGTGAGAACATGACGATTGGGCGACGCTGATGAGAGAACCAGGTGGAGAGGGAAGTGCGTAAACACGCGGGGAAGGTTAACCCAATGAGCAGATGTTAATGGCTGGGTTGGAGGTTGGGGTTGGGATGCAAGGGGGGGGGGGGTGCGAGGGGTAATAGTAAGGGACCAGTCTCATGCTTGAAATCTCTGGAGGTATCCCCTTTGCTCCACTCCGATGTTTACCTCGCTCCCATCCGATCGAGATGGTATGACAGAGAGGGAGAGATCAGGGAGATGAGAAAAGTCAGTGGTCATGCAAGGCACTACCCAAGGAAGTTGTCTTTAGCGGCTAGAAAAATACTTTCCTAGCCTTGAGATTGTTTACCATGACCTTCTCAATAATGCACTTTTTTTTCAGTTTACATTTGACACATGAGCATCCCATGGTAAACCTTGGTGTCACAGTAGGTGATGGCCTTTATGACAAGAAATGTGACTGCTGAGTGGAAGCTTTGATACATGGAGATAGGATAATGTACAAGACAGTGATTTCAAATGTTATACATCAGTTTCATGAATAATACCCAGGACCAAAATGATGGAATTTTTGAAAAAAAAAATCCCCCTGTCTTCAAATAAAAAGGGTATGTCACACTGTTACACAGACGTGTAACATACATTGTATGTCACATATGCATATATTATGTATATCATGCATTGCAAAGTTTTGTGAAATTGCTCATATCAAGAATGGCAATGCTTTCTCCAGTGTATTTGTTTTGCAAGGATTGTAAAGAGATTTTGATAGCATTGAACTGAGCAGACATATATTCATGTCTTGGGAGGGGACGATGGACCTGTTACCACTACACTACTGTGAAAGCGGATATTTACGCAGGAGTATTTTTTTTTTGCGCTCGACCGGGTAAGATACGTTTTGTGTGTTACTAGTTAGGTTCACCCGCTGTTCCTAAACTTTACGTGTAGGTCGAAAACTTAACTTGTGATAATTAGCTTGTAGTTTAGTACTCTGTGGATGCACTCGAAAGTTAGCAATCGTAATAAAGTTTAGTCAGTGATTAGAACCACAAGACATCTTAGGGTTTACGCTCTCTCCACGAGCCATGGGGAGTCCCCCACTCGTAGTGTCGCTCCGTGTGGATACAAAAATCACTGGGCTTGTGAGTTCGTGTGAACCTCGCTTCTCATTCTTATCTGGGTCAAACTCCAGCTGCACTACTTTGTATGGGCATAAGGTCATCTAGCAAAGACTCGGCATTTCCAGTGTAATCATCGAGTGGGATATGCTTGTTAAGTTGTAACTTAAAGTTTTGGTGCGTGTGTGAACCCGCGTCGTGAATTCATGTGTGGAGCTATAATCATTGACAGTTAAGTTTTCGACCAAAACTTCAAGTTTGGCAACTGCATGTGAACTTAACTTTTAATTCCGCGGCATCAAAACATCAACTACTGGAATATATGGCAAGCAAAAATGTTTCCGTGCTCTTATTTTCACACAGGTTTCTGGTTGCACAAAAGGCATGAAAATTTCTACTTTTATAGTATTCAATTTTCTGGGTTGCAAAACAAGGATGACCAACATTGTGGCTTCTCTGCCAACTTCCAAGGACTTGACATTGGTAATCTAGATTCCGTTCTCATTATTTCCTTCCCATGCCCCACTAGATTCCTTGGTAACTCAGGCACCCCTTTCAATATGTTTTTATTTATTTATTTATTTATTTATTTCTAATCTTTTGTCAGGGTAGTCCATTCACCAATAAATAGTGGTCTTCCATGGAGCCCTGAATAATATTGATGAACATATGTACATTAAATAGCAAAACATATATACAGAAGATGACATAATACAGTGTAGATACATACCAGCATACTGTACATTGCAAAGTAACATAAAAAGTACATGCCACAGCAAGAGTTCACCAGAATGCCGAAATAACAATTAAAAACGCTTTTATACAGGAATGATAAAGCCCAGAATGAATTTCGTGTGTTACTTACAAATAGCAACTTTGCTTAAACAATCTCTTAAATGAATATATGGAAGAAGCTGATCTAATTGAATGATCTAGCCTGTTCCATTCAAGTACAGAGGATACGATTGGGCTGCACTTGTGACAATCAGAGCGAAATCTTGGCACACATAGATTTCCACTGTCTATTAGCCTTGTATGATGTTCATGTACATCACTAGGCTTAACTAAGTGCACCTGAAGGTACGAAGGTGCTAAGTTATGGACGCATTTATATATCATCATAATGCGGCTGAAATCAAAACGTTTGTCTAGTGTCATCCATTTAAGACTTTTGAATAAATCAGCCGACGGTGTGTCATATGTTTTGTCCAAAATTATTCTTGCTGCCCTCTTTTGAATTTTTTCTAGCTTAGTTGTATGGTATTGAAATCTGTTTGACCAAACAACAGAACAGTAATCAAATTGTGGTAACACTAGACTATTATAAAGTAATTTTAGGGATTGTTGGGGCAAAAAGGCCTTCGCTCTCTTTATCATGCAGACACTTTTTTGGGTACGTTTACATACATTTTCGATTTGTTTAGACCATTTTAGTTCTTCATCTATCAAAACACCTAAACATTTAGTGAACTGAACTCTTTTAATCCGACTACCATCTAATGAAATACTGAAATTTTCAATTTTCCCGAGATTAGCACGGGAGCCGATAATCATGACAGAAGTTTTGTCAGTGTTAAGGACGAGCCGATTTTTCTTAATCCACCCCATTACTTTATTTAGTGCAACAGTTATCTTTTCTTCTAAAACTGTTGCGTCATTAGCACTGACAGTGAGGGTCGTATCGTCAGCGTAAACACCAGCGTACATATCTATAACACATGTGTGCACTGTGTGTGTGTTAGTATTAATGTAGGCCCTACTGTAACATACTGGACATTGATTAGAATACTGACATGACGTAGATGTGCAAGTATACTGGCAATAACGTAATGATACAGGGATACTGAATGGTACTTGTTTCTTCCAATGTGAAGTGACCATGCCTCTCTTACATTTTAATGAGACATTTTTTTTTTTTTTGTAGTAAAGGTCTCCTTTTAGGCTGAAAATGCTTTTATCTGCTGTGGACACTCAGACTTATGTGCATATTAAAATCATTGCTTAATAAAGAACAAAACAAAAACAAACAAAACAACTGATTAAGGAACTCAAGGACTGTACTGTTTGGATGAGTTTGCATGATCAATGTTTGGAACAAAGACAAACATTCTATTTGCATGTTTTCATGAGTACAAACAGGATAGTTCAGAATTACTAAGTCTGGCATGTTGTATGGGGGAAAAAAAATCTTGATGTGTTGTGCACACATGTATGTGGCACTACATCATGAATGTGAAATCAGTATCAAATCCCTTGTGACTAGGGTCTTAGAGTGGGGTTGTAGAAATTGCAAGATTACTGTCTTAGCCCTAAGTTTGTCAGCTGAGAACCAGAAGTGTGATACAATTTTGTAAGCATTTTGTAAGATGGAGTAAACAAAGAGATTCTTTCAATCGAGCCCTTTATGGTCCATATTTAATTGATTGTATTTGTTACAGAATTTTTAGAAGCATCATAATTGCAGAACTTTTGGAATCATCTTAATTGTTGAATTTTTGGAAGCATCTTATGCTTGTAATTGTTGAATTTAAGACTGATTCTTAAATCAGCAACATATTTGAAAAGATTTAAATTCTTTTTCTCAAATTGGCAATTTTACCCTGCCCCCCCCAAAAAAAAAAAAAATTCCTTCTGATTTTTGTGCAGATATGATAAATTTGAACAGTTCTATGTAATCCTTCTCCAATATGAGAAATGAAGACAAATTTAGAGGTGCCAATTTACTGAAGATTCCTCCCCATTTCCAGCATTTCCGTATACTTACAATATTTTTTAAACTTATCCTTTATTTTGTATTATGATGAAACCTATGTATTCAATTTTTGTAATATATTTATATGTTTCTGTTGGAAATGGAAAAAAAAAAATGAATGAATGAATGGATGAATGAAGAGGAGCTGGTAATTTATGTGCTGGAGCAAATTTTCTGCAGGACTTGATGGGTTCTTTGAACTCTGCTACTGAATACGCCATATATTTAGCGATTTTAAATTTTCGCAAATCAGGACTTCCTGACAATTTTGGAAGTGGTTAAATTCACGATCGTGGAGTATAGTACTGAACGGAGAAATTTATACGTGCACGTCACATTCATATGTCGTGATTAGAGTCAATATTTTTGCTAAATTTGCGAATAGCACCTGACTTGCGAAATTCGTGAAATAAAAACCATGCAAAATATTTGGCATATACAGTATTACCACTGACCTTTTCTTCTGCATAGGATGTCAGTAGTATGTTGCTGTGAAAATGGAAATTTTTGCGGTCTAGAAATTTTTAACGTCAGTAGTATGTTGCTGTGAAAATGGAAATTTTCATGGTCTGGAAATCTTGAATGCATTTTGCTCGAAAAGAAAGTAGCACAAAAATAAAGGCACAAGATTTTTGTTTTTACTTGTAAGGTCTAAATGTAACACTATTTAATGTCACTGCAGAATTAAAAACATGTTAAATTGATCTTATGTGACTGAGCATGAAAAATTACTGGAGCAAAAATTTCTGTTTGAAATTGCAGATAAACTTGTGGCCCTCAGAGGGTTAAAGTCAGACCCACCTGCACTTGACCCCATGCAAGTCACAGACTATGGCTGACAGAGTCGGAAAAAGAGAAAGTGAAATAAATTCTGGGACCGAGCCATGATGGATGTTGGCCCATCAGAAGGGTACAGCTCAGGCAGAGAATATCACTTGTAAACGTGTTCTCGGGGATCAAATCTGACAAAGAGAGTCCCCATCCAGACAAGACAGGAAGGCATCGCTGTCTGTCTTTGGCAAAATAATGCTGACAGACAATACTCAACACGTGTATGTGTGAACAGGCCTCGCATAGGGTCCCTCAAACAAACTACAAGGTGCGTCCGGGAGGGTGCCCAACAAGACGACGATGCGTTGTCAGTATGATGCGTTCCATGTGGATGCGATGTTTGAAAAAGTTTTTTTTTTTTCTTGGGGGGGTCGACAGGAGGGAGTGGCTTGTGGATGGAAGGTTTCGCAGGAGACGTCTTTCCTCGGCCTGAGTAATGGAACAAGTGTTTCGTCCTGTGACCCTGTTTGGTGTGATTGGGAGCACATGGCCCGGAGGGGCGAAACAGGGCCTGCTAGGGGAGGCGAAATGGGGAGGGGTCGGGGCAACTGCTGGTTTGAAGAGCCAAGAAACTGTCACATCTGGCGAGATCCATTGTCTAGAAAAGAATGAGAGAGAGAGAGAAGAGAATCCCATGTCCACAGTTTTCATGGTTGCATGTTCCCCTTATCCCCTAAGACTGTGTTAAGAGTAGGTAACATTTTTGTATAAAACTTTTTGATTGTTGTGGTGCCTATATCTTCATCTTGATGGTGGTGATATTGTTGTGCTGTGAAAAATTGCTACATAGTCCTGCTAGGTACCCCTAAAAATCAACTGCACGGATTACAGCCGTGATCTCTTCAGACTCCTATGGTCCAAATTGATGTATGCACGAGAATGTATATTCCACAAAAAAAAAGGAACGTGATCACTATAAACAAATTCAAAAAAGATATACATTGGTTTCTTGTGACTGCTAAAGTGAGAGTTTTCATAAGCAATGTCACTGTGCCTAATAGATTGCGGTCTTACAAATTGAAGTAACTTATCAGTTGACTTGAATTGGATTTGAAATGAAAATTCTGGCGTAGCTGGAACATTTGCCAATATGCTGCTGGTATTTTTCACAAACTAAAGTTCACATACCTTTCTGCAGGGCAACTCTACTTTTATACCAAGATGCCCAAAAGTGCTTTCTCAGCTCTTCAATGCACATGTCACAATTCTATGTCTTTTTTTTAAATAAGAAACTCCACCATATTCTGTAGAGTCAGAGTTCACCTAAAGCCTGTATTTGTGAGTGGCCATTGCACATACCCAATGATCAAGCCCCATCTTCTGTAGTAGATAGTAAAGGGTTAGTGAGGGGGTGTCTGACATGGACGTGCCTGTATGTGTGCCTACGTTCCTCTTAGACACCTTTCAGCTCTGAAAACATATTTTGCTTTCATCAGGAGGGGGCGGAGGGCGGAGGGTGCACTGTGGACCCACACAATGTCACGAACCTGTCCCCCGTAGCACCTGTTTTTACCCCCATGGGGGGCATCCCAGCCAGTTACGTACCCTGTATTGGTATAGAACAGCAGACAATCACTGGGTTAGGAACATTTCGGTGGACTTTTCTACATCGAAGATGGAGCGTGAATTTTTTTCTTAATTTCTCAATATGATTTGTTTGACATGTTTCCAGATAAGACGAGGTTTGCTCTGGGTTTGTTTTATGTATTCATTTTTAGAAAGAATCTCATAACTCATGCATGCTTTACTCTATTACTACTAAAAAGTTTATACTATGACCCAATCCATGCTATGACATGAATGAATTCACTCTCGGAGCATTCAGCAAATGCTGGACCTTGGAATTTTAATTGTTATGTGTTTGTTGCTGGTATTATGCTTGTTTTTACTTCTTACTATTTTCCCCAGCCTCTTGCATTTCATTTCATTTTCTTTTTCCATTTCCAGTAACAGATTTTGCGCAATCAGAAAAACAAAAAGATTATCGGAATACAGAATATTTCAGATATTTACATCTGTATGTGAATTGTTGTGTGAATATACCACTAATAAAAACAAAATACTACACAACCAGAAACATTCGCGAATTGCAGCCAACGGCCTTTCCTGCAGCATGAAACTTTCGTAAATTTCCACTAGCATTCAATACATTGTGTAGACAAACTTTTTTGCAAGCATTGACTCTCATGAATCCTGGCTACATGCAAAATTTACAAAAGTTTCATGCACATGAAATATTCTGGTTTTACAGTATTCATTTGCCACTGATGATGAAAATTCACGACATTGCATGACCTGCCACTGTACACGATGAAAGTCAGCAAACATTTTGACCAAAAGCCACCCAAAATATCATCAGACAAAAAAAAATAGCATGCCGGAGTGCCAATTTTCCAAACTTCGCATGAAGTCATAACTGCAGCAATTTGCAGCGCGGAAAAATTATGAGCTTTATCATTACATGACTTCCACCTGTGACGTATGACGGGGCCTCACCTCCCCCCCCCCATCTCTTTAGGCCATGTTTCTGGTCATCCAGCCAGCTCAGTAAAAGGCAATTGGGACGGTTATTACAAGTGGGACAGACACCCCTCCTCCGTTTAATTTGGTGCGATTTCCTCGGCACCTGTTGCTTGTTAGAGAGGTGTCAAATTATCACGCCCTCCCCCTGTGACTGTGGCACCTATTTAGAATGTCCGCCCCAGTCTCTCTCCCTCCCTCTCTCCCTCTTCTCCTTTACCCTCCCCAGTCTTCTGCCCCTGTGGTCAGTGGGTGGACTGGGCTGGACAATAGTTACATTCACACGTTGTTTCTAAACTGCACTCGAAAGTTACCAATCTTAAAGGTTAGTCGATGATTCGAACCACAAGACATCTTATTAGGGTTTACGCTCTATCCGCAAGCCACGGGGGTCCCCACTGGCAGTTTCACTCTGTGTGGACACGATCATCAATGAGCTTGTGAGTTATCATGAACGGCGCTTCTCGTTTGCTTTTGGGTCAACCTCCAGCTGCGCTATTTTGTGTGGGCATGAGGTCATAGCGAAGACTCTGTACTTCCGGTATAATCATTGAGAGGGATTCGCTTGTAAGTTGTATCTTAAAGTCAAGGTGCGGGTGTGCTAGTCTCAAATTCAATAGCACACAAAAATATTTACTCTGATCCAAACAAAAATGAGATGTGCTTGCCCATATTGTTCGTTGGATCACTATACTCCACACAATCATGAATCTAACCATTTGCGAAATTGTCAGGAAGTCCTGATTTGTGAAAAACTAGACTCACAAAATAACCTGATGGTGTATACAGTATCAAGAGTACCTGGGTCATGAGGTGACAAAATCTGTAACATTCACATAGGAAGTGTTTATTCAACTCCTACCCTAGTAAGGGGAATATCTCATTAACTGGCACTGAATTTTCACATGGAGACAACTTAAAGGGATATATAGTTTCAGTCGCTAAGGGGCTTCAGGTTTTCAGCGTTTTTGGATGATAATTTTTTGAGATAATGAGAAACCTCTTACGGAATATGTAAGAGCATATAATTCTAAGAGGAATTAAAAGTTTATTTAATGAAAATTGGTTTTGAAATGGCTGAGATATCCAAATCAAAGCAATCCTAATAAAAGGCTGGACCCACATTTGATTAAGATTGCTTAGTTTTACTTTATTTTTGGATATCTGAGCCATTTCAAATCAATTTTCATCAAATAAGCTATGAATTCCTCTTAGAATTTTATGCTCTTTAATATTTCATAGAGTGGTTTCTAAGTGTCTCACAAAAAAGTGAAAAACTGAATCCTCATCTCAACTAAATACTATAGGGTACCATCCCTCTAAGTCCTAAAATATTTGATGCGGTTAGCATACTGGTGATAGACGATTAGGTTACTGTAGTTATCATCAGTCTTGTTCCAGTAGTGGTATGCGACCAAATATTGCTGCTATTATCATAACTGTTGATATTATGAAGAAATATGGCAACAAAAAATAATACATGTCAAGTAATCACTTGCTGTTCTGTATCACATTATGACATTAGGACAGACGTGTCAGTCCAGTGCAGATTATGATGGACACACTTGTAGATGATCGATACAACAATATACCCCCCCCCCCTTCCCATCAATAAAAACAAAACAAACCCACCCCTTAATAAACATAAAGCATTTTACTGCTATTTTGTTGTGCAGGCTTGCTGTAATAATTTGCATGGAATGCATTTGAAGTAGAGAGTGAAGAAGCATCAAGTTGTGAAAAGAGATCGGATGATGAATAGTGTTGAGTGAGTTGGAGTAAGTCATCTGTGATCATCATGCTTCGAGATAATAATGTGTCTTATTCATTCCCATTGTCATAAAAAAAAAAGAAGAAAGGCTCACAAAATTATGGTGGCAGAGCTGCAGAAAATGGAGAGTCGCTCAACCTTTTATCAAAGCATGCATGATTTGCAGCAAGATGTCCGTTTTGATTTAGAGACAAAGCCCATGTTGGAGAAGGCTCGTGTGTCTGAGGGATTATGAAATAGGAAAAGAGTTGATTGATAATGCGCCATGGGATATTGGATTAGGGAGAAGGGATTGCCCGCTCTTCCCCAGTTGGCAATCAGAAGAGTTAAATGCCAAACTGTCTTTCTTTCTCCAGGCAGGAAGTTGAATGGCCGAGGAGAGATGATATATTCCTGTGTATGTTTAGAAACATATGAATATAAAGATATCTATAAGTGTCCTTTTGCCTATCTACACAGGTAGATGCATGCACATATACATTGCATGTGTGTGTTTGAAATGGCATATATATATTTTTTTTTGTGTAGGTATGTTTGCATATGTATGTATTTATGAAGTTCAACAGAGTCAAAACTGCATTGAAAGAGTTCATAAGGAAAATGGTCTTTGTGGACTGATAATTGCTGCAGCAGGCTTTACATTGTATACAAATACTTTTTTAAATTCAATTTCAATTGATATTCATTTCTATCATTCCCCTCCCCCCCCAAAAAAAAACCCCACTTAATACAAAGCATCCAGTACACAACTATTTGTTTTTAAAGATAGTATTATTTGAAGTAGTATTATCTATTTCTATTCATCTACACATATGTTTGAATGTACATATGCCTAAAATTTGTATTATATGTTTGTATGGATAACAAATACAAAACAGAGGAGGCAGAGAGAGATCTGGAGGGAGAGAGAGAGAGAGAGAGAGAGAGATAGAAAGACACACAAAAAAGAGGAAAATAGAGAGAGAGAAAAAAAAGTATTTTTTCTTCTTGCCCAGTATATTATTGTGAGAGTGGTATTTTGAACTCCCCAGACTGCTGGCTTGCTATTGACCCTCACACATGGAATGGTTTAAAAGTTTGCCCGTGGTATTAAACAAGGTCACAAACAAACAGGAGAATGTTTCTTGTCACCAGTTTCTGTCATCTGGTACAAAGATCACTTTCCAATTGTGACAGCCAACCCCCCCCCCCCCCCCCATATCTCACCGCCCCAACCCTCCACCTCGATCATATACGTTCTCTCTCATCTCCCCAAATCTCATATTTTGCTCTTTTTAAATTTTGTCTGCTGGCAGCAAGAAGATGTTAAGAGTGCATCTTTTTATGCCTCATATCTCGTCTATTTCTTGAAATATGGACACAGATTCCTTCCTCATGGGTTTGATATGATTTCTGGACCCTGTATTACAATGTTTACACTTAGCTGCAGCAGATAGGAAGTCTCTTCTACTTACACTGACTGTTAGTCATTGAATTGAGATTTATATCTCTCTGCGCACTTCACTACATCTCTTTAATCAAATTCAGGCACTGTTTTCCTTTTTTTTTAAATGCATTTACCAAGAAAACAAAAGCAAAAACAAGAGAGTAGGCCTATTATTATCCTTGTCGTCCTCTTTTGTCAGTAGTTTCTCCTAACTTTTGAAACTTTACAAACTTAAAGGTACCATGGAATATAAATTTCACCGTTATCTCCTCCTAACGTCACAGATTGCTGTGGCTGTTGTCAGTGTAGTTGACATCTGTTTATAAACAAAGGCTAATCAAAAGCACCTGCCTGAACTGATGGACCAAAGTAATTGAGGTATGGGAGTTTTACTTTTAAAACATTCCCCTCTGCCCTTGAAGTGGGTGGTCACATGGGGGAGGGGGGGGGGGGGAGGGTTGTACTTGGTCAAGTGTAGACAGCAAACCATGCATACACAGTCCTGCTCTGTCTTACTACAATTGGACATGTATTGTCAAAAGCAAGCTTATTGATCTTGTCAGATGAGACAGAGAGGACATGTCAGGAAATGAAAGAATGACTAAAAGAAACTTGAGGGGTTGAGGGACACTGCAGAAATGAGTGCAAGCTGGTCGATTCTACATCCTTGTAACCTGACTGACAAAGAACTGGCAGAAGCTCTCTCCCCTCTTAGCTCACTCTTTTTTGTGCTGTGGCTCATCTGAATTTCTTTTCTGCTATCTTTTTACTTTGCTTTCATGATCTGCCAGATTCACGATATTGGCTGAACATTGTCGTCATACTGGGGAAAATTGCTTTATAATTTGTGTTAAACCATGTGTATGCAGTTTACATTTAGATGTTTGTCTGTGTAATGATGATGGTAATATTAAAGATAATGAGATTATACTAATAATAGGTTATTCTCATAAAACACATTATATAATCATGTGAAATGATGTTTAGGTGTGTTGACTGTCTTATGAGCACTGTGTTTGTGTAAACATGGAGAGCTCTGCACCATGGTGTAAAGGTATACATTGTACTATCTTTTGACACTACTTACTGTTGAGTTTCTAAGCTGAGCAAACTCCTGAACCAAAGATTCGCCCCTGCCAGTGCATCCGATTAAAAAAAAAAAAACTATCTCTGTTCGGTGAGCACTGACTGCTGTGACCCCTTGTGGTAGCTTGTAGCCTGCCAGAGGTCTGGGGGACGTTATCCCTTAGGCTCTGAAGGTCAGGTACCAATCATCATCCTACAGATTGAGACCATATGAGCTCACCTCAAATATCTAATTTTTTCCCCCTTGATCAGTCTTCAGGAGGTAGAAATATTTCTGCAGAACCTCATAATTCTGAGACTTTCCTGTCTCTACACTTTATGCAGGCCATGAAATTGCCATACTGATATGGTGGTTTGACCCGTTGCCTATTGGACCCTGCTGGATCCTGTGAAAAGCATATCATGAAGATTCAGAATCTTGTTGCAGGGGAGGGGTTAAAGGAATGGTATTGTGAGTGTCCTAAAACAGGTGTGACTGCTATGTGAGTGCCTGCTCTCGTGATAGATCTTGATATTAAAGAACATACAAGAAAGAAACTGAGTAAAATACATGTTGTCAGATTACAGAATCATGGCTATAAGTCATTCCCCATGGCTTCTATGAAAGGAAGATAAACCCGTTGAGGACGAGTCCTGAGTATACTTGGGCAGGTGTCTCTGGGAAATGCGTGTTGTAGCAAAATCAGTCCATCCTCAACGGGTTAAGATTATTTCAATTCATGTACATCACACTCACAAGATTGATCATCCGACCAAGCCAATAGGATGAAAAACAACAAACAAACCAAAGAACAAACAAAAGCTGGGGCCTGGCAGCAAATAACCATTTGCCCTTAATTCATTTTTGTGGTAAATTATCTGATCATTGATACAAATGCTGCATTTACACATGCAAGGAAATTTCCTGTGTGAAGGTATTGAAGCTCCAATAGCTGTGAAACATGTACAAAAGAATGTTATGCCTTTAAAGAAGCATTTTGCAATATCTAATTTGAGTGTGGCTTTTAATTATCCACTTGAAAAATTTTCTTTTTTACAAAGCCCCAAAGTGAAATCATTTTCTGAACCCTGTGCCCTTATTGGTTGTTGGTTTGGTACAATGTCAAATGAGGCTGCAGTTTTCTGTGAAAAGAGACAATGCTTTATTTTGTCTGTCTCTCTGGTCTTTCTATTCTCTACCCTCCACCCTGTCTCCCTCCCCTCCTACCCCTAACCCCACCCCCTCCCTTTTCTCTCTAGTTCTCCTCAGGGGTTTCTCTCTCTGGTCTCCTGCCATGCCGTCCCATGGCAGTGAGGGAGGCAGGATTTAGGAGGAAGGGGGAATCCCCCAGGTGATGCCGTAGTGCTGCTTCTAATTATAGAGCTAGCTTCAGTTCAAGACTGTTTTGAATATCGGTGAAACAAATGCACACACTTTTGTGTAGCCCTACTTGTTGTATAAACATAGCCATAGGCATGGAGGTGATCACCTCCCTGATAAAAGGTCTGTATCTCTGAGTCTCACATGCTCTATGAAGGAAAAGGATGATATGGAGATGTACCAAGAACATTTGTATAGCAAGGCATAAACACACACTCTCAAGTGATCTATGATAAAATTCAATGAAAAATCCTTGATTCATGAAAAACCTGAACAATGATAATAGTTGCACACTATGACATCATACATATGATGAAATAAATGTCAATAAAACCCTATGGATGATGTTTCGGGAAACTTTAAGCTTATAGTTTTGTTGTGTGTGCATCAGACCAAGAAAGTGATGGATGTTACAGTCATAGGCTAGATAATATAAGATGCAAAATGAGATGGGTGTTTTTAGGCACAAGTAGCCATCTTGATTAGTTTAACAAACAAATTATATCTTTTTGAATATGTGTCCAACTTTGCGTATAATTTCTACAGGTAATTTTTCATTGATCTTTTTGAATGTCATTAAGAAAAAAAATATCAACTGAAATTCTTCTATTTTTCATACTTCCATACTCAGTTACAGCAGGTTTAGGGAATAGTGTAGCTTCATAACTCATGTTTTAATCTTCATTTTGAGTAGATATCATTAGTGGAATAGATGAGTGAGAAATTATATATTCTTGCTGAAGTAATTGAAAAGTTCTTGCATTGATACTAACTTTTTCTCAACAGTCTGTATTGTAAATGATTGAAATGCTCCAATTGAATTGATTTCACTTGATTAAACCCAACATATGTAAGACAATAGAAATCATCTGATGCTTACCTGAATTGACAGAGTGTAAAAATGAAAGTAACAGGTGCAAATGGTATGATGAATATATACTATGAATCCTGAAGTAAAAAACAAAGGTGCATCATACCAGGTGTAACATAAACGATGTACCTGTAAAATCAAGTGATAGCAGAACTTTGAAGGTTTCTAATACAGCATGGTAACCTATGTAGTCAGAAGGAGTAGAATTTTGAAGACTTGGCCAAGACTAACCAACACCAGGCTTTATATTTTGCAGATGGTCCATATTACACAGCCATTACAAGCCTGCCATTTGTTTCCTATTTTCACATAATCCCCGGCTTTTCCCCCTCCCCTTCTTTTTCGTTTAATTCCGTCTCCATTTCAGCTGTCACACTGTTTTGAGATGAGGATTCTTTCCCCAGAATGCTTTTGCGCTGAAGTGAAAGTCATGAATATTTCATATCTTGCAGGTGTTTTGGGGGACTCACATGTTTTTGTAAGCTCCTTTGGCAGTTAAAATCATCTTTATGCACCGTACATAGATTATGCATGTTTATATTCCTAAAATCCAAAGTCCGCATTCACTCTAAGGAGGCTGCGAGAATTCCAGAGATGGATGCGCGAGATGCATAAAGCAATCACAATTATGCAACTTCGCTTCGAGCAGGATTGCACCGCAAACAGTTTCGAATTTGTGGAAAGCGGGAGCAAAAATGCGCGATTGATCTGGAATTCAAGGTTGAAAAGTCATGAGGGAAAAGAGGTCAGTTTTTTTCCTGAAAGCTTTCTGAGTGTCTAGTGTAGTCAGAATGGAACACGTCTGTACAAACAAGACAAAATGTAAGAGCAGCTAGGTCAGTGAATGTGACATTTGTCTCACAGAAGTACCGGTACTTTATGAAGGCGTCTGACTGTTCCCCAATCCAGAAATGAATTATTAATCCATTTGCGCTTCTAATTGCACACGTCAGTAAAACTTCAGCCCAGATTAGATTCCTGATGAAGGTAGAAAGCATTTACAGTCAAACCTGCCTTAGCGGCCACCTGTCTATAGCGGCCACCTGTCTATAGCGGCCACTGCAAAATCCCTCCGAGAGAAAAGCCCTGTTAAAGACCCTGTGTATAGCGGCCACCTCTCTAACGCGGCCAGCGGCCACAAATTTTGTTTCCCGCGGGAGATATTAACCTGTCTATAGCGGCCAAAAACCCAATGGAGCCGTAGCCAAGCCGATAATTCAGCGTATTTTTCTGTTTGGTAGCCGTGCGAGCAACGTTCAGTGATCGCCACCGCTGCATTCATCCCTCATTCAGCCATAATAATGCACGATTCTTCACAACAATAAACATGCTACTGTGCAACAATTTCACATACACCGGCATGGTTAAATACATGAAACACACGGTGTATGCATACGTACACACATACACTGTACATGTACATGTAAGGATACAACGGTGATACATGTACATGTAAGCAATGCACACAAATTTGGATTACCTGTCTATAGCGGCCACCTGTCTATAACGGCCACCTTTTCCGTCTCCCTTGGGTGGCCGCTATAGACAGGTTTGACTGTACCATACTAGGCAATGCCACCTTGGATTTTGTGAGGCTGCCATTGAACGTAAGACGAAACTACAAGATGTCTTTGAGGGCACATTTTACATACATGTAATGATGTGATTGTGCAATGAGTGTTTGGCATCCAACTGTGGAAAATGATCTTCCTTTCAGCTCATGTAGTCCCATTACACTATATTTCGTGTTACAATCTTGTCTCGAGACCCAATAGTAATCTTTTTGTGAAGGAGGTAGTGAAGGTCTCATAGCTATAAATGTATTGAATTCAATTCATATATACATTATTTCCATCCAACAAAAAGTAATACATAGTACAAAGTATACATTTGACAATTCATATTGTTTAGCAATACAAAAGAAGTATATGTCATAAAGCATAATACAAAATATGTATAAAGGATTATATACAATGTACATCGTAATGAGAAAACAATGTGCACTTTGTAACGGTGAAAAAAGTCAAGCAATTGATGGAAAGGGATGTACTTATTCCCCATAGGTACATACGTTTATGGTGAACAAATGAAAATATTCAAATTCATGAAATTCTTCCGTCGAGATGTTTTCATTGCAACTGATTGACAAATTGCCCTACACGACATAAATATCAGTTGCAATGAGAACATCTCGACGGAAGAATTTCATGAATTTGAATAACTACGCAGTACTGGCTGCATGCGATAAGGATTAGAAAAACACTTGCTGTTGGGCGAAAGCTCGGTGGTCTAGTGGAGATGATGCCTGTCTGGTGATCAGGAAGTCGTAGGTTTGAATCCTGCTCGAGTATGTACGCCCATGATTTTTATCATGGCTACTACTAAAACAGTGATCAATTCAGTGCTTATTTACGTCGTTGTAGGGTAATTTGTCAATCAGTTGCAATGAAAACATCTCGAAGGAAGAATTTCATAAATTTGAATAATTACCCAGTACCCGCTGCATGCTATAACAAGGATTAGAACCAACGCTTGCTGTCGGGTGAAAGCTCGGTGGTCTAGTGGAGATGACGCCTGTCCGGTGATCAGGAGGTCGTAGGTTCGAATCCTGCTCGAGTATGTACACTCACGTTTTCTGAGTCTATGCTGAGGCAATGTCAAAACAACATCATGTCCATCCTCCAAATGAAGTATACTTGGTAGGGATTCACCTCAATCAGCCACATCTTCTTGTCTGATATTTTTCCCCTGATTCATATTTGTATTTTATGTCAAACTAATGACATCCGGGCTGTTCCATTCTAGGTACAGTTGTCGAGGTCTGACCCGTCTGTGAACTTTGACTTTGTGTTTTTCAAGTCAGTCCCCCAGAGATGCCAACCATTACCGTTCTGCTGTAATTATTACATTTTTTCAAAAAAATTACGGCATTACGTTTTACTTTTTTTACGTTTTATGTCTCATACGTCGGCGAGGTTATTTCAAAATAGCTAAAAGAGGGTGATTAAAAAAGATACGAATTCTGAAGGAAAATCACGAATTTTGGAGCTGCTGAGTGCTAATTTGTGCTTCCAAAGGATGGCAGCTCTGTTATTGGTGATTTTGAGGAAAGTGTCATCAGTAACAACAGTTTCCTCTTATGTATTTGTTTGTTTTTATTTTTGCTAAATAACATGCTGTGGTGCAAATTCAGACTGCAATCTAGTTCAATGCAATAACATTGATGAACTAATCAGGGTACATACAACTCATTCTAGATGCTTTTTATTTTTGTAAACAGCATAGTGCACAACCGGGGGCGGATCCTGAAATTCTGTAAAGGGAGGGGAGGGGGTGCAATTAACATTTCTGGTGCTACTTCTGGGTTTCATTTCATTTTTTATTTTTCTTTCTTTTGCGTTTAACAAAAAGTAAAGGGGGCGTGCGCCGGTTGTGCCCCCCCCCCCCCTGGATCCGCCACTGACAACATTACTGTTTTTGACTTCAAATTACTGCTCTTTAGCTTTAGCATTACTTATTTGAGGTCTGAGAGGTTGGCATCTCTGGTCCCCATCCCCAACACAAAGTCTTGTGTGGATTGATCCATTTTTGTGAGCTGGTGCTGGGCTTTGGAATTAATGTTGATCTTATTGACCTAAAAATAGACTAACTCTTGCTCCCAAGTAATATGTAGTAGTATAACTGTACCTCATGATCATTTCAGTGAGTGTGTGAAATTCACTGGATGAAAACAGATCCAATTGTGATTGCATCATTATTCAAGGCGTGGGAGGAAATAAGATCTCCTACGTCCACCATTTATGGAGGTGCATTGTACTTGCCATTATATGAAATTCTGTTTTTCTGACTGAACTTTGTTTCAACTGGGTAAGACATGCATTCCTTGTCAAGAATGTTTTTATCATATTAGCTTGCTGGATAGGCAATCCAACCTGCATTAGAACCCCTTACTGGTGGTTTGTAAGTATGAAAAATATGGATCCAACTCCTCCCCCCCTTTGGCGGACCAGTTAAAAGTTAGTCTGAAAAGTGAGACTAATCGACTATACTTTTTGAGGCACAACTGTGAAAATTTGATCAAATCTGATAAAATTGAAAGAAGTTATATAAAATTATGAAATTTTGCTCATCTTTATAAGCAGTTCTTGAACAGTTAATATGAATGTACAAATAAGGAGTTGGTGATATAATTGTCACACAATTTGCCACGTATAGTTTGTACAAAAAACTTGAAATTTTCAACTTTTTGTTTTAATGCAATCATGCCCCTGTCTCAAATCTCAACATTTTTTTACACTTTCATAGCAGAAATATTGATTCTTTGTTATCTTTTTTTTTTGTACATGATCAATGAAAAATTGTGAGATGATATCAGCTCACTCATTTGCATATACAATACATATGGTTCTATGGTTCTATGGTTCTATTCTATGGTCGCCATATGTTCAGATGCACAATGGACACGATGGAATGCTGATTCATTATCGAGTTCTAGTTCGAAACGATGCTCTGACTGTCGTTTCGCTATACGTCGTTTCGTTATACGTCATTTCCTTTTATAGTCATCGTTCAGACGTATACATTCATCATATAGCTATACAGTTTTGGTATAGCTGTACTGTTTTAGAGTAAAATTTTTTGCCTCGACCTGAACACGTACCTGTCTGTCACATGACCATTTTTGCCCCACCCCTACCTTTCATCACCCGGGGACCAACCGGTGTCCCCTTCCCACCCCCCCCCTCCACCCCCCCCCCTTCAACGACGAACAAGGGCAGGACAATGCTCTCTCTGTTCATTATAATATGTATATATATATATATATTTCCCCCCCCCCCCCCCCCCACCGCCACCTCCTCCTCCTCCTCTTCGTCCTCCTCTGGAATAGATGCAGGGAGTCTGTCTGTTTGCCAAAAAAGCTTCTCTCCCGCAATGTTCTCAGAGGTTATTGGGATCAGGTACTCTTTCCCTTCATCACTCCACAATTGCACCTGTCTCCAACTGTCACTATTCGCCTCACCTCCAAGATTCCAGAAGGCCCTTCCCCTATTCTGATGAACATGCAGATATACATTGGCAATGTGGCAACTTTTTCCTTCATTTTAAAGTTTCAGGACAACCAATAGATTTGACTGATATGAAATAGTCATTCTATGTTTGCAAGTTGACTGAAATTAAACAAAGGGAGTAAAATCACACAGACAGAATTATACAGTTTCTTTAAACCCAGATCTGGAACAAAACACATCTACAATATCAAATTGCATGCATTTGGAGAAGGAACAATTAATTTACATCACAATTAAGTATACAACTTTTGAGTATGTAATTGAGTATACAATTATATCACAATTGAGTAAATAGGTGGTGATGCTTTCAACTCATAAAGTGTTGTTAATTCTATACTGTACTGTAGAATGGTGATATGGATCCTAATCAAATGATTAGCTGTAAACTATCATATGGGCAGTCTATCTGCTATATGCAAGTCACCTGGGGCGAACCACGTTAGGTCGCTGTCATTATTATATATATATATATTTTTTTTTTTTTTTGGGGGGGGGAGGGGGAGTGGGGACCGTGTCATGTGACTAGTAATGTGCTCTTGGCATGCGAGTGAGGTGGGATATTGCACATTTGCCAAATCTTTACTCTCCCACATGTCGGACCACATACGGGGCTACCATTCTTTGTGTTTTGCTGTTAAAGCGCTACTGGACTAGTTGGCTGTTGTGAATGAAATGAACAGAATGGTAGCGATTTCATCAGAACGGACGTTGGATTTGTGGAAGTTTGATTTTTCTATTGTACAGGTTCTTGGGGTGGTAAGCACAGTAAATGTGGTAGACGTGAGGTTGGCAGATATGAAGGAGCATGATCTAGAAAGACTCATCTTTGTGGAATAACTTCCACACGGCGTGATTGTGTGTGGTTGTCGCCAAGATTTGTGTTCATCGAAAACATTCAAATCTTCTAAAATTTTATTTTTTTTTCTTCTAATTTTATGTCCAATTTTGATGGAACTGTAAGCATCCTGTTTCAAATGATTTTACTCTATTCATATTACAGCTAGTTTGAATGTGGTGTGGACTTGCACTTTTACAATGGCCAGGACGAATGTAATGGCAGGCAACATAGCTCAGCTGGACTTGAACAAGAGTCTCTTGATTTCAAGGCAGATGATCCACTGACGTCCGGAGCCAACATGCCACCCTTTTTTTTCCATGGTAAAGACAGCAGCCTAGTAGAATGTCTCTTGACACGACAGTCCTGTTGTGCACTTTTTCTGCAAATAATTATTTTTTAGATGTATTCTAGGAACTGTCTGGAATAGGAAGAAATCATCCCCTCTATCTTATTTGAGGTTGCAATCAGAAGTCATAAATTCTGCATAGTAGGCCCAAAACCACTATTTCGGCGCAATTGGTCAAAAATCGTGTCGCTTATGTTCCTACTCACCTAGAAGAGATAAAAAGCTCTTTCAAAATGCCCCTGTCATTTTATGTGATGCCAAGGGACATATAAACAAAAACTGAAATCATTTCGAAGGCAAAATTGTACCACTAAGCCATTGGTGGAGGGTTAAGTTCGGCCAACAGGCTTAAAAGTGCATGTCGCCAACGATGATTTTTAATGTTTTCTCAACTTTGTGGGAAAATATGAGCACAAAGAGGAAGCTTACTCATGGTTTCAGAAAAGTGGCATAAGGTTCTATGAAAACCTAACACAACTTTTTAAACTAACCATTATTTATCAACAAAATAACTGATGGAAATGTGTCGCCAGATCTGCTGAAACATACGTTACCATCTTTGTACTGCCAACTTGGTTATGCTATTACAATGAGTACTACACAATTGTATTGTTTTTCTGACCAAAAGGGGTGTAAGTTTATGTTAAAAGATATTTCATCACTCAGCTTCAAAAGACATGCGACTGCTAATCTCGCAAATATAGATTTTAAAAAGGTAGATTTAAGAGAAGTAACATACGTTACCATCTTTGTAAAAAGTATGAAGGTGCATAGCTCTGAATGATTGTTCTAGAGTTGAGACTAATGGAGTAGATTGTCGTCATACCCATGGGTGGCAAAAGATTCATTATTATGTTGCTAACTTATACGATTCAATCCACAAGTGTAACATACGTGATGTAACTTACGTTACCACCAAATGACAGAAAGCTTAATTACACCATTAATTACCACCTAAATGTACATTTCTCGAATCTGTGCCGTCGATTTGAGGTCATGGGATAGCTCAGCAACTTCTTTCAATGACATCTTGAGCATTGGCAGCGCGCAAAATACCTTTACATTATGTGTTGAAAAACTGAGTAAGTATTTGCTTGTTGGAAATGTGTTGTTGTTTTTCATAGAATCATGCTTTACTTCTGTTTATTGTGTGTTTATTAAGTCAGTAGATTCCACCGTAAAAATCCAGTTATTAGTTTGCTGTACAGGTTTATTCTTTTGAAATAAATCACTCAATTTATTACGTAACGTATGTTTCAAATTTTGGTAACGTAAGTTTCAAGATGTTGTCATGTTGATAACAGACAATCCACAGAAAAGCCCATTTAATTTGAGACAATTTAATAGTTGCAGTTATGATGTTGATGAGTTTCTCCGTCAAAACATATCAAATTCATTTACAGCTGTATGTTCTTGTTTGTTAGGAGGATGCAGTAAAAGGGGACATAATCATAGTATCTTTGAAAAAAATCGTTTGGTGGGCGTTGATGTTCAACTTGGCTTTAATGATGTCATATTCCAGGTATAAACAATGAATTTAACATTGTTTCAAGAAAATTCAATGAATACCTAATAAACTTAGGGATTACGCAGACCTCTACTTCAAAACTATTGGATCAGGTCCCTGCATTAATATAGTAACGTAAGTTTCTAGTTTGGGTAACGTAAGTTTCATCAATTCATGTCATTGAAAAAGGATATTTTAGAGAATGTGCGTGGATAAAAACAACATTTAATTGTTCTAGAACTATAGTTGAAGGAATTCCATGGGGAAATAAATCTTTTCAATTATATTTATCTTCGGTTATCATAAATCAATATGGTGACTTACTACTACCTGACTATTTTTAAAGGAGAAAATTAACTCAAATTTGTGTCGTTATATCGTTGATGATCTCAAAGTGAAGAAAAACACACTTTGAATGAAGAAAAGGTAACAAAAATACATGTGCATTAAAGACATGTAATTTTAATTATTACTGAGTATACCATCATAGATCAGGCCTACATGATAATAATAATGCTAATAATGATTATAGTGATGTATGTTTCAGTATTACCGGATGTTTAAGACATCAACATTTCTTGTTCTTCCTTCTCGTTAAAGTTAATGCAGTTTCAATGGGAAGAGCAGTGCTGAGATTAAAACCCCATATATCACGTATATAGGGAACATATATAAGCTGCAATCAGATTGGCGAAAAATCATATATCTAAGCAAAGATTCAAGAAAAAAAAAGACATGTACCCGTCGCGTAGTTGACAAAAAAAGAAGAAACAAAGTCACGCATCTTTTTTTTTTTAATTTACCCTATACCAGGGTAACTATAGGGGAGGGGGTTCGAG
Organism: Diadema antillarum; assembly: GCF_040938485.1. NCBI lineage: Eukaryota > Metazoa > Echinodermata > Echinoidea > Diadematoida > Diadematidae > Diadema > Diadema antillarum. The sequence goes on from NW_027272964.1 coordinate 38,725, forward strand.
GTCCCCCGCCCCTTTGCCAGCAGTCAAAATATAAACAAAAGGAAATAAAAAGAAAAAAATGAATCGCAGAATTCTCCTCCCCAGTTTGAAATAAACAAATAAAAAACATGAAATTGGGCTTGTACTGGCAGCATAGAATTAAGCTGAAGCCTTTCTTTATATTTCTTCAATTTTCTTTTCTTTCTTTTTTTTTCTTGCTTGTCAGTCGATGAAACCCGGTAAAAGAAATGAAACAAAAGAAAAAAATGGCACGGGAGCTTTTATTTTTCTCCCTGTCAGGTGATTAAAACTGGAAGTAGTCGACTTTTTCTAACTCTGACCCCATCCCCCACCCCATGAAAATCCTACTTACGGGCCTGCCTGTAATCATTGTCAGTACCTTTGTTGTGCATGTATAGCAACTTGTCCTTTCACTTTTCTTTTGAAAGATTAAAAAACATTTTTCCATGCAGGAGACAATTTCCAGATACGGCAAGAATTATTAATGCAAGACTTGTTATTCTTGTTATCCTTGTGGATTATACTGTCTTATAAATGCATACATAACAAGGACAATCAAGTACATCATTTCACTAATGACAATTTCATTCATCCTACCCAGTATTGTGCTAATGCAACTATGTAATTTGACGTTATTTCATCGACCTAATTTGCCATAGTCAACATAGTAAAGTGGTCATTTATTCAATTAACAAAGAACATTTCTTGGTTCCTTCTGTCCCTATCTCTTGTTTACCGAGTTCAGAAATTTCAAATACAAGCAATACGGCGTTATTGTTCATTATGAAGCACTTTAATAGAGTAACCATCTCGTTTCTGCCGTTTCTTATTGTTTCATTCAAGTGTTAAAAATTTTGTGAATACTATTGTATTGCATCTGCTATTTTCAAACTGTTCCTGCATAGAATAACTGTTGCGACAGCAAAGTTATGGAGTCTGTAAAGTTATGGATTCGAAACATATCTTTCAACAGCATGAAGTGACAGCTGAAGATAACAAGTTACAAGACATCAATATGAACATAACACGTTACAAGACGTCAAGCATACGAAAACTTCCATTATGATAAAATTGAAGTGAAACCTACGTTACCCACCACTCGTTTTATATTACACGTACATCATGACAATATTTTCGTCCGTGAAGGCACGTGAAAGCATGTTCCCAACTCTTATCATTTCAATGCCATAAATTCATAAGTATGAAGCCAATTGTCTTCAAAATATCAACAGTAACGGATTAATGTTCTACTCCAGAATTTATACTCGGACATGTTATAAAGTCTTGCAGTTTTACAACTATTTCAATTGTAATTTTTGAGAATTGTATCACCATGATATTGCGACATCTTGTTATAATATACGTTCACTTAGAGTTGACGAGAAATTAATGTAAGAATATATACCAAAACCAAAAAGAAAAAGTACCAAAATCAGTTGCACATGTAGTAGTATTACCTTTGTAACTTACGTTACACTAACGTGAAACATACGTTACGTGGAATCTGACGAATATATTTTTGCGCACATAGATTCACATGTTTCATCGATGATACTCAAGAATTGGCTGGCAATTTGGGACTGATAAATGTTGAAAATATTTTCTGAAGAAAGTCTGACATCAAATTATCGAGAAAACAAATGAACATTACATGAAATAAGATTTAACACAATAGGACATGCTGTGTTCAGTATAGCATACAGGTCATTTGCCATCCTTCCCATCTGCAGGCAGCATTTACAAACATGGCAGCCGATGGTATACTTCACATCTGACGCATAATTATCTCAATCATAGACTGTAGTCACCAATCTTAAAGCATTTGAAATAGAATGACATTGGTAACGTATGTTACATGATGAAATCTACGCCCTATGAAAGAAATTATCACACCACAAAAATAAAGCAAGATTGTGTGTTCATATTTTTGAACTACAAACTTGAATATTTGTGTCATGGATTGGTATAAAAATGAAACCTATTCTAAAAACTTTAATTTTCGCGTTTTGCGATTGTCCAATTGTGCCGAAATAGTGGTTTTGGGCCAGTAGAGTGTGATGTATGACTCTGAATTTTAATGCCTCAGTCCTGTAAAAGCAGAAAATTTCATGTGCATGAAATTCTCATGAATTTAGCGAGGAGACAAGATTCCAAATAAAAGTGCCCAGGGCCAACCAAATTGTATCTTGGGCTCATTGACTTGTGCATAATATTAGTCATAAATGACGATTCGCTGACTGCAGGTACAGTGTACTGTGCACGTGGTCACCAAAACTGTCATATACATGGTAAATGACAGCTGTCTTTGAAAACCAAAAATATATACATGAGCTCTCTTATGATTTGTTGTATAATTCCTTACAATACAATTCAATGAAAACATGACATGTTAGAATAAGAATTAAAGTCTTACATGTTACAAAAATAATTGGAAATTCCAGACACAAAAGTGTGGCAATCATAATTAAAAAATGGGTAAACTTCAAACACCACTATCTTGAAATATTCTGACAAGAAAATTTCATATATGATGGGGTGGATGACCGCCAATGAATTATGTTTCAAATGAAAATTGGGGGATTGTAACCTCAGTTCTAATGAATGTTACAACCACACAATCCATTCACTATTTTCTTTTCTGCAGCTAAGGGTCGGGAACAATATTTCATGTTACAAAAAGCTGATAAGAGGTATAATTATACCTTGAGACATGACGACCAGTCATGACATTTTTTTTTTCCCCACAACATTCCATTTTCAGAGGTTGATGTTAAAGTAGAGGCATTTCTTCTTGTACACCTCTGTTGTTCATGCAGTGCTGCTAACTTATGTATCAATTTATGCTGTCTTGTCATCTTGCGTCTTTAGGTGAATCTGCACAAAATGGGGCCTTTGTTCAGGTGCATGACTGTTCATGATTAATGATCACACATTTTTCTAGAGCATGGGGTCAAAGTTGCCCAACACTTTGAAGATAAGAGAGTGTGCATTCCAAGTAAGAGCCTCAAAACGTGAAAGGACTTGTGATAAAACAGAATGCAACAACAAGCCTGGTGAAATCTTGCTGCAAACATGCACATTTATTCCCCTCCCCCAAACTGTCCAAAACGTGTAGATTATAAAAAGAAATAAAGAAAGAAAGGGCAAAAGAAGGTAACTATACTCACCACACCTGTTAAATTGTGGTTACAAGGGTGACAGATATGAGCACTGGAGCAAGCAACGACTACACCAAAAGGATTTCTCTGTACATTCTGAACAGCATTTTAAAGGCATCATTTACTATTTGCAGATGAAACAAAAACTAAGCTTTAGTGCTTCAAATTAGTTCTAAATATGAGTTAGGGATAGAAACAACCAATGTAAAAATGTTAATCAGTGTAATGAATGTTAAGTATTGTTAGATATACAAAATGTGAACAGTAGTTATAATGAAATTGTTTGCAGAATGAATCGTCTACAGTTATTGTTTATTGAGAAAAAATTGTGATATCTCCTTATATTTTAGGCTGTATTGTAGAACTTTTATATGGTAGGATGTTTTGCGATACAACTGACCTACTCATATGCATCAAGTGTGATAACTTAAACATTTTTTTTAAATCACTGCTCCCAATAAAAGGGATGATACAGTTTTGATTGAGATGTGGCTTCAGTTTTCCAACGTTTTTTGATGATGACTTTTGAGATAGTGAGAAACTTCTTATGAAATGTGGAAGAGCATATAATTCTAGGAGGAATTCAAATTTTATTTGATGAAAATTCATTTTGTTAATGGCTGAGAAATCCAAAACAAAGTGATCCTTAAAAAATGGTGGGACCAACCCTTTATTAGAATCGTTTTGTTTTACTTTGTTTCTGGATATTTCAGCCATTTCAAAACCTATTTTCATCTAATAAACATTGAGTTTCTCCTTAAGAATTGTTTGCTTTGTAACATTTCGTAGAGTGTTTCTGAAGCCCTTTTTACACTTGTGTTTCTTAAACCCGGACTTTCTCTGACCCAGGACTATCGTTAGTCCCGTACCAATTTTTTCAGCTTTTTACACTCGCCAATTAGTCCCGTACTATCTCTTGTCCGGGGCTAAGGAGAAAACTGACCTTTTTACACTCGTATTTCTTAGCCCCGGATTTTCCAAACCACATGAATATTCATGATTACGCTGTGCACTGTACACGTACACGCACGCACCGGCAGCACTTGATTACCTTGTTTGTGATTGGTCAGTGGGGGTCGGACTTCATCTCCGTCGCTTAGCCCCGGATTATTTTTATTTTCGTTCTGTTTACACTCACTTGCTTGGCACCGCAATTGCGGTGCTAACCCTGCTATTTTGCAGGGCCAGATAGTACCGGACTATCGGTGGGGCTAGCCCACTTTGGCAAAAACGAGTGTAAACAGAAAGTGGGCTAAGGATAGTCCCGTACCAACGGTGGGGCTAACGCCCCCCCCCCCTCCTTAGCCCCACCGTTGGTACGGGACTAAGCAAAAATTTACAAGTGTAAAAAGCCCTTAAGTATCTCATAAAAAGTTAAAAGCTGAATCCTCATTTCATCCGATGCTACATCATCCCTTTAACTTGCTTAGAATGCACCCCCCATTGTTTGTGGGCTTACCACCACACACATGTAATCACTCCTCTGCCAGAGACAAATGCGTCACAGCCTCGGTTTGCACATTTACAACATGAATAAAAGCCATTCAAGGCTGCTTGTGACAACATCTTATTTGTTTCACCTTGTTTGTATAGTCCACCTGTTTTTATCCATTTCTGCCACTCTCTCTTCCTTTCTCACCCCCTCTTTTTTCAATCTCCTGCCTTCTCTCATTCTCTTCTCCCTTCTCCCTTTACCCAAAATCTTTTAGCCCCCATTGCTGTCCTCAGCAGTGACCTCACCAAAATTTGGGTGGGCGCAAGCCGGCACCTGTCACACCACTTCATACCAAATTATGGATGGAGAAGGAACAGGGCTGTTGATGGGGGTTACCACGGTAACAGGGTTACTCTGTGATGATCTATCCCAAGTGGTGTCTGAAAGTGGGTTCGTCTCAGGACTAGACTCTTGATATTCAGACGGGGTGGGAGTGGGGAACCTTCTCCAGAAACACCTGCAAAAACTGATCAATACTTCATCACTGTTGCCATTATAGTAATCGTAGTCATTAGTCTCATTATGGTAATCGTTGTCAATATGACCAATTTCACTTGCATTTTAATATAATTGTTATTATTTTGCAGATGCATGTACATACTGATTCACAGTGATTTTTTTTACCAAGGCTTGTAGCAAAATTTGATACATTACGAATGTAAGTTAACCTGTTGAGGACGAGTCCCAAGTATACTTGGGCAGGTGTCTATGGGAAATGTGTGTCGTAGCAAAATCAAACCGTCCTCAACGGGTTAAGAAACTCTGAAGACCCTAGTGCTGGGGCTTGCCTCTTCACCGGTGCCTTGACTCTCTCTCTTGACAAATGACTCTCTGGTCACTTCTCTTGCATGTGATACAGTCTTCTTCATCTTTGTATGGCACAGTGGGCATGGTTGCCCACTTTCCGGACTATTGCTAGTCACCTGAGGTGAACCACGAGGGGTTGGCATCATTTGCCTGTTTTCTGGTGTGATTACTGTAAAAGTGGGAATTTTTGCGCATTTTCTATGACAAGAAACGCATGCAAAAATACAAGCTTGCGAATATTTTTGCTTGCGTAAATACACGTAAATATCCCAGTAGATTGTGTCTTGATTTTGCGGAATCAAAAACATGTGAAACTTATGTTATCCCGACGAGCACGAAAAATTGCTCATGCAAAATTATCCACTTTTACAGCATGTAATAGACTGAAGCAAATAATTTTCACACAACAGTAGATATATAATGTACTCTTAAATGAATCCCACAAGGATTGGAACAATCATCCCTCAGCGTTCCCACTGATTCCCACTGGTCGGTTACTAGCCATTCCCTTTAATACGAATCAAACCCGGGCTAATTGATTGCAAGTAAGACATGCTACCGACTGAGTCACACTGTCTCGAATGATGACGCTGCTCCAATCCCTTGCATCTGCTACCAGTGAGATTGCCTTGGGCGGAGGCTATCCCCAGGTTAACATCAGAGAGGAAGCAGCAGGCAGGTCTGCATAGCGACAGGTCTGCGTAAACGAAATTTGAGATGTGACTTGAAACACAGCTGCACGCTTTTACCACAGCGCACTGGTCAGAAGAGGAATGTGATTAGTGGTTGACTCCTGAGAGAAGTGAGAAATATGTAAGGAAGTTAGACGTATGGATGAGATAAGCCATATTCTGCATCATATTATATTGTTTCGCGAACTTTTCACAAAGGGATGTAGCTTTTGACCGGGAAGAGGGATAGACCGAAATATGCATCTCTCAGAATATGTACCACTTGACTGCATGATGCTGGGCATATTTCTGTTTAAAAATTCTGTTGACAAATGAAGGAGTCGTATGCAGCTGACTATGTGCAATGGCCAGAATTGGATATTGCGGCCCATATTTTCAAACAAGATAAACAGATACATATGTTTGTCGTGCCGGAAATCATGCATGTAATATCACAGTTTTTCTGCGATGGTGTCCATTCTCATCACAAAACACCTTGCAAAGTTTCCCTCAAAGTTGGTGAAAGTCGCACTTTGCCTTATGATTTTTCCTGCAAAGTTTCGGTGGAGTTTTTTTCGATGGAGTCTGATACTGTTGCTAGGCAACTTTCACTGCAACTTTGTGACGTTTCTAATTTCACAATCTCTCTACCCCAATGAGAATGACCCTCATGAAACTTTCGCCTCATCAAGAAAAGTTTTTCTGATGATGTTTCGGCTGAAAAACTTATTGCACTTTCACATCTAAGTGAATATATCACAATGAAAAATGTTTTCACAAATATGTGGCTTGATGTGAATGCTCCAATGCTGCATTATTTGAAAGTGGCATTAAAAAGTCACAGTCTGTGTGTAAATACATAAATAAATAAATAAATAAATAAATAAATAAATGTGTGTACAGGATCGCATTTTCTGGCTCATACTGATTCTTTATTTCATGAGCTTAAAACATTGAAGGTTTTTGATTTGAATATTATTCAAGTAGCAGTAATTATGTTCAAATATATACATCATCAACTTCCATCATCGTTTGATAACATGTTTAGGTTTAATACTTCTGTCCATTCGTACCCTACTCGTATATGTAGAAATTTCCACCTTTTGAATCCCAAATTATTAGTGACACACAAATCTATAAGACATTCGGGTCCGGATATTTGGAATAATCTCCCGGATAATATAAAGTCTTGTTCAAGTATTTATTCTTTGAAAGCTTCACTTAAACGATATTTGATACAATTATATTCTCCAAACCAATTGAGCTAACAAATATTTATAGTATAGATTGTCATCTTATTGTCAATCTCAATTTTCTTCCTACAACTGCATCTTGCACTCTCACCTGCAACTGCACTGCACTCACCTGATCACCTTCCTCCAAGAGAGTTATGTCGTTGGATAGTCATTTTATGAGGCCTCCATCCATTTCAAGCTTAATCGCTTATGATGGTGGTCTCCTGCATTCAATTATCTCTGTTGTTTACTGAAAAATACTGTATATTTTATTTTATGTTTCTGTGTATCTACATTGATCAATGCAATCACCTATGTGAATCTATTTATGTACTGTTATCGATTTATTTCACTGCACTTGTTATTCTTTGTCTTTGTACTTTTTGAAGTTTGCATTCAAATTGCATCTGATTGAATGCAGAAATAAAAGCAAACAAACAAACAAACAAATGATGAGAGTAAAACATGTTTTGCATGTCCTCCTTGGAAAGCAAGTTCTGTCTGGCCCCAAATATTTGAGAATATGAGAAGCACTGAAATTTTGTTTACAAAATAGATGGAGAGCAGCTCAACACTTACATCACACAGAGTTGCGGATTTGTCTTAGGCTGCGTTTATCTAAAAAATTTCTGAGGCAGAATCACGACCCTTAACTCGTTTGAGGCATTTTCAGGGGTTAGATAAATGCAACAGTGTTTTCAAACGCGTTTTAATAGAAACGCCGTTTTGAAACGCCTTTCAAAGGGCGTTTTGAAACACGTTTGAGACCACGATCGCCATTCTGTGAGTATAGATAAACACAATGCTGTTTTGACACGCGTTTATATCTCAAGGTCAAATCCCAGCTGTTTCCGGTTGTGCTCTCTACCCTTTATTTGTGTGTGACTGATCATGAGGAGGCATGTTTGGTTGTATGCAGTTGACCTTTACTTTGCGGGTCAAACGGCACAAAGCAGCTGCGCAGTGATACCACTCGAATCGCAATTGTATGATGGTTAGATAAATGCGGCTCCCCAAGAATCGCGTTTCAAACCACGTTTGCAAACACCGTTCCAAACGCGTTTTGAAACGTGATTCTCTCTCTCAAGTTAGATAAACGCAGCCTTACCCTCTAAACTTTTACAATTTATAACTTTTTGTGTGTGTCCTGCTTATAACTTTTTTTGTGTGTGTGTCCTATTTTGATTTCCAAAATTTTTACTGATTTCCTTTTGTGATTTTTATTTATTTTTTCATACAAAGCAACATTACATCAGGATGGGTGGTATAGGGGGTATAGATGTATACTTGATCAATGTTGGTTATGTTTACAGAGTGCACTTTTATGCTTCAAGAATGAAAAGGAATATCGATTAGGACTTTTCACCTTCTCTACGTACGCATTCTGTCAATAGGAATCTTGTTGAAGATCTTTAAGAAGGGTTTTCAGTGATGCACCGACGTAAGACATTTGATTTGTATCAATTCTCACACTTGTCATTGTTGGTAATTTTTCACCAGCAGCTATTATACCACAATCAGCTTCTTCAACACGGCCATGAAATGTGTATTGGATGAACAGGTCATTGTCACATCCTACCTTTAAGCATTGTAATAAGGTTGTGCTGCCACCATTTTCCTTTGTGACAAAACATACCTTGTACAGATATGAATCTGTTTTGTTTATAATCACGGCCCCTAAAAAATTGCAGCAATTTGCTTTATCTTCTCCAGGAGGTTCTGATGGTAACCATACGCTGGCTGGGCCGAGAGAAAACCCAGGGCAAGGAGAAAAATCTCAAGGGGAGACCAGGAACCCCCCCCCCCCCCCCTTGTGCCCCTTTCAGACCTAAATCTACCCGTTCGTTATGCATCGAACTTGCTTGTTAGTAGTGATGAATTTTTCCTCCAACCGCTCCGACCAAGAGGCTTGTTGAAGATCACTACAAGCACAACCCAGTTGGAGATCGCAAGCATCATTCCAGGCAGACCCTACCCCATATGAAGCTAGCCATCCACGCACTGCCTCAACCATACAGGTATAGTTCTAAATCATACATGTTCGTTGCAAAACCTCCAATTCTACAGGTTTTTTTTCTCATCGGCAATTGGTCAGAAGCGAAGTTTGTTGCTTCAGACCATCAATGGAAATGCATCGAATGGCAGTCTGATGAAACCGACTTGTGTTGGTCGACCGTCAGGTCAGTGTCAGACATGCCGAGCATGATCCGATAAGGCAAAAACGTCCAGTGAGGATTGCGCGTGTGTGACATGTCTGACACTGACTCGATAGTCAACAAGCGGAAGTTGATCGGATTCATCAGACTGCGATCCGAGCTTCTATGGATAGCTGGAAGCTACTGACCGATGATAAGAAATGTCTGTAGAGTGGGGGTATAAGGCAGCATTCATGAATTTGTTGTTTTTAAGTCAGAGAGTGTTTCAGACGATTGGTCTACAATTTAATGACCATTAAACAGTCAAGTCACCCTGTGGATAAAGAGGGTTGACTTGTACACACATTTCCATCTTTCTTTTTCTGTGTTTGATTTGGAGTTATCTAGAGAGCTCAGATGGAGAAAATTCAGAGGTTTCATGCACAGGGATGCACCCATTGAAAAAAGGTGGGTCTGAAAGGGGTTCAAGGAGGTGAGAGATAGGACAAGAAACATTTGAGAGTATGGAATAAGATGAGCTGGGAGACCACCAAGTTTCCAGGGTTGATAAGGCCTGGCATCCATGTGATTAATGTCAAGTTTTGGTCACCACTCTCAGTCAGAGAGACTGCAGATGGTTTCCTGGCAGGAACGTGGAACAAGCAAGCTTGTTTTTATGCTCCCTCTCTCTTCTGATACACATAATTATTTGCTGTAGACATGCTGTTGTCTGCAAATTTACTCACTAGCATAGCTTTATCAAGCTTTAAAGGACAAGTTCACCTTCATAAACATAAGGATTGAGAGAATGTAGCAATATTAGTATAACACATCATTGAAAGTTTGAGGAAAATCGGACAATCCGTTCAAAAGTTATGAATTTTTGAAGTTTTTGTGCAGTAACCGCTGGATGAGAAGACTACTGCAGTGTATGAATAACTTAGATGTCACATGCGTACAACAATATAAGGAAAATGTAAAGAGAATTTCACAAAATTTCATCTTTTGAAAAAAGTACACATTCCCGTGACTCGTTACCGACATATGTTATGGGTAATATTATTCCCCCTGCCTTTAGAAAGAGCCAAGTCAAGTGCTCTTTTATTATGCGAAAAAAGTGAAAATATGTTGAATTTTCTTTACATTTTCTTTATACTGTTGTACGCATAATTACTCACAAGCTGTAGTAGTCTCCTCATCCAGCGATTCCAACACAAAAATTTTAAAAATTCATAACTTTTGCATTGATTGTCCAATTTTCCTCAAACTTTCACTGATGCGTTCTACTAATATAGCTGCATTCTCTCAATCCTTATGTTTATGAAGGTGAACTTGTCCTTTAATAGAAATAAGAGACACTTTCTGATTTGAACCATCAGTCAAATGCCTGAAGATGCCTGTTGATGTCTCATGCTCTCTAGATCTGTTACGTCCATGGAAAACTTAGGGCTGCCCTAGTGTCTGTTATCCATTCTTCCTCTGGTACTTCTCCTCATACATAGTCATGGTGAAATTTGATAAAGGTCAATGCCTCTGTGTAACTCAATTTCAATCGTTTGTACTGCACTAGCTATGGGTTGCTATGGCAGATGGAGTCACCTGAGAAGTTGATGACCACCATCAACTAAATCTCAGAAACACTATGCAGTAGCTGCTGAATATCCGGAACACCCTAAAAATGTAATGTGAACATAGTAGATTTCTGTGGAACAGCAGAGTGTTAGATATCTGTTCAGGAACATTTCACCTGTACTATATATCAATTTGCAGGGAATTGGTACTAGATCAGTGTTGTCTGTGATGTTGCCTATTCAGGAGCATATGTATTGCCCAATAAAGTTACATTTCCAGAGCTCGCTTACAAAATTCCCCCATCAAGTGTTCAGCAGTTACTTACACAGTTGTTAAAGTTACCTGCTGGTCAACAGATCAATATCAGTAATGATTCATAGTCAACGTTTTGTTTTTAGAATATCCACTGGCATCATAAAATCTTTATATGAAAATAGAAAAAGCCTTTAAGAATTTTTATATCATTTCTCACCGTCATGAATCTCATCTCCCATTCAGGTATCTCCCCAAAGAGGAAATAAAAAGTGGAAGAAGACAACCTCATAATTATTTCATTTTATTTTGACAATATTTGTATGTCAGCTACCCACCATTGGTCATATTTCCAGCATTTGTTTCTATAGTTGCCTGCAATTTGTCAATGGCACCTTGCTGGCTGTTGCAATGCAGAGCAACAAATCTATACAACCTAAAGACGAAATTAAAATTTAGATACTCAGTAGTGTTTGGTACTGATGTGAAGGGCAATGAAGCAGTAGAGATGGTTTTTCTGTGAACATACTTTTTTTTTTCATCTTTGCAAATCAACATAATGATCGTGGCCATGGTTATAAGGCTAATTTTGGAGCTACATTGCCCTTGTAATCAGCAACGACCAGTGCCCTGTTTCATAAAGCTGTTCGTAAAGTTACAAACAACTTACGAGCGACTGGTGATCAGTTGTGATGTGCTATACTTATCAGAATTTCCATAATTCAACACAAGAACTGATCACCAGTCGCTCGTAAGTCACTCGTAACTTTACGAGCAGCTTTATGAAACACCCCCCCCCTGGAGTATGTTCTGTTGAATGTAGTAATTGGACCGGGAAACTCAGAATGTCTTGCCTTTCAACATATAAAAAGAAAAATACTGTAAAACCAGAACTTTTTGCATGCACTTTACTTTCATGAATTTTGCGAAAGCAAAGATTGATGAAATTAAAATGCATGCAAAAGTTCTCATCTTCACTGTAATGCATCGGATGCCAGTAGCAATTCACAAAAAGCTCATGCCCTGAATATTTCTTACTTTATAGTATGACACTCATGTAGACTAGTGTTTAGACTTGCATATAACTGATCATTTATTATTGTTACTGGCATTTGTTCGTGTTGCATTCTTCATGGCTTCTACTACAGATCCAGCATGAAAGTGGATATCTGTCTCAGGATATACAAGTTCATCTAAATCTAGACATACTCCCTAGACTCCATGGAATATACTTCAGTGATGTCTGGAGCAAGGTAATCATCTTTAGGTGATTGTTTGTTTGTTTGTTTGTTTGTTTTCTCAGGCAGTCTTTGTTTTTTGTCCATCTCACTGTCCTTGAGTTGATTGTTCATAGACTCTAATTATCCTTTTTGCACCTATTTCTTTAACCCTGTGGGAATGAACTACATGTGGCAGCATGTACATATGTGACCCTGCACCACAAAACCAACATAAAGTCACCAGACATGGATTTTTAGTTAAAGGCAGATTCTGAAAGAGCAGACTCTAAGCTTTAAAATGATGTATAACTCAATTTGTGTAGACTCCCCTAACCCATCTGAATACTGGAAAGAAAGCACACATTCTGGAAAAGTGTGAACTGAGAAAAGATGCTCTGAAGTACAGGGTCTATTCAAGTGCCTAATCTTTACCAAGCCATGCTAGCTGTGTGATGAAAGGGACAAAAAACAGGTTGTAAACAACTGGGCAATAACAATGAAGGGATTATGAGATTAAGCTGAAATCAAGTGTGCTCTATTAACACATTCTCATTTTGATTAATGCAAACTTTGAAGCAACTAGCATTATTTTTTAAAAAGTTATTAGAGTTGAAAATAAAGAGTGTGCAAAGGATTTTCAAGAAATCGAAAGGGGCCTCTAAGACATACCTGATCATGCTATACTCTTAAAAAAAGGGGGGTTGCATAAAAACTGCTGAAAACACACTTTCCCATTCTTGTTATGATCCCAAACTTAAGGATAATGGAGAAGAAGAATAGCTCTTTCAGAAAATATGAAAAACTCAAGATTGACTCGGTGGACCCATTTCACCTCTTTCCAGTCCTCACGTAAAATCAAGGGTTACGACTTTATGTTCGTGTTGAGATGCACGGTCACATATGTACATGTTTGTGCGTATGTGTGGTGGGTGTTCGTATGTGAAAATAAAATCAGTTTCTTTACCTTTTTTCTCCTGTTGTTTCTGTATCATCCTACTCTGCAATTTAATCTCCAGTTATAGTGTGAAACACTCCAGTTATAGTGTGAAGTACACTGCATCCTATAGTCAATAACGGCCAATGTTGCAAAAAGCACGTAGGTGCTTCAGGGTTAGCGTTAACTTCACCCATAAAGATGTGTATACAGTATATGAATAAGGGAACTGATGAGGCTTTCAATGTATTCTTCACAGTCAAAAGTCACATTCACATTCACCCCAAAATAAAATGTTTTTAAAATGGATTTTTGCCAATGCAATATGAAGTCTGTTAAATTTTTGTTTGCAGACACACACATACCCACACACACACACACACACACACACAATCATTAACACTCTCATGATATGCATTGCAATATAAAAATTGGGTCCAGATTAACTTTACTTAAGTAAAAATGCAATAATTTGCCTTGCTGTTTGTGCACAAATGGTATGTAAAACAATGTAAAACAAACAATGAATTTTTTATAATCTCATAATGTGACTTGCCACACACTCTGGTGCATAGGGTCCCCTGCTCAGGCCATTGTTGAGGCGTGTACAGTACCTTGAGATTCATAGCGCTTCCTATGCAAGTTGCTTTTCTTGGTTTTGTGTGTGTGTGTGTGTGTGTGTGTGTGTGTGTGTGTGTGTGTGTGTGTGTGTGTGTGTGTGTGTGTGTGTGAATAAGGGCAGATGAAGTCAATTTTTGCATCATGATGCAAAAACTGATAACCCCTGTGTGTAAAGTCAGGTAGTCATTAGACTTGTAAATGGATAACAATGAAAAAAGAAGAATAAATCTTTGACTCAGCTGTTGATCGAGGCTCCTCGTCATGTGCTGTTAGATGAGATATAATCTAGTATCTTGGCAATAGAAAGGCCCATGTAATAATTCTCCATATCGCATATAGTTCTCTGAATCTGAATATGTGTGGCGCTCTAATTTTTTTTGCCTTTAATTCTTGGGATATAAACTTCCAGTTATGAACACGCAATGTGTAAATGTGCGCTTTTATGCACATTGAATGCCAAAGTACTAGTATTCACAGATCGTATCAAATTCTGTCTTATAATCTGTCGAATAATAGAGTTATTTTCTAATTTGTAACTTTACATTTAATGAATGGGATTCTTCTGCAAAGCGGCCCAATGCTGGACCGATGATGCAAAACAACGAAATTATGGAAAATATCCATTGATGAAGGACGTGACGTGGGTAAATTGCAAAACTGGAAGTGTACGTGCCAAGAGCGATCGATTAGATATCGGTATCGCGAGGTGATATCGCTTGATATTGGCTACATGCGATAGGCAGAATTGTGCTGTCGATGCCCCTATGCATTGTCGATAAAGTGCATCAAGAACAAAGTTGATAATGTCTTCATAATATTTTGCTTGTGTCTGAGAAATTGGTTTTCTTGCCAAGTCCATGAAAAAAAAAATGTGACTTCAGTGACTTTTCCATAAAAGGGAAAAGATCAGCTGTGAAACAGTAGTTCAAAAAAGCTGCAAATAGTGCACATCCCACAAGAACTTTGAGGTTTGATGATTCAGTTAACTTTTTTTGTTTTTTTTTGATACTCTGAACTGAAAATCCATTTGTTCATGTGGCAAACATGCCCTGCATGTACACCGGGAAGTTTAGGGTTTTCTTAAAGATCAACTTGCACTCTCTTTTTGTCATATCACCAATCTAGTTTTTTTGTTTTTGTTTTTGGAAGGAGTAAGATGACTCAGTTATCACCCGAGATGAATATCTTTGCATACCTGGAATCTGTCGAAACCATCATAATGATGTTCAACAAGAAATTTAAGTATGACATTGTCCATGAGAACAATGCTCAAGCCTATTCCAAAGATTCTGTCGTGATTTAAGTTTGAGCTAGATTCATGGTTTCTATGAAAAAAGAAAGGAACATTCTCTATTCTGTACTGCTCTCATCATTTTCATACTGACTTTCATTGAACAGTGAATCATGCAATGCAGGAATGCTCTCAGATACAAATGTATCACAAACAATGGAAAGTATGTCCCCATTGTTATCAATCACAATTGTCGTGGGAGAGGAAGAAAAACAACCAGAAAAAATATGACAGATGTTAAATTCATTGCCCCTCAGCCAACGTGGAGTTTTGTTTCCGGATAATTAACGTGCCATCACTTTGCCATGTGTAGGTGTAGACAGTTGCCGATCTGATCTAAGCTATGCATTTAGTTCTATTTTGGGGTGAGAGAGGGAGAGAGAGAGAGAGACAGAGACAGACAGACAGACATATAGAGATGGTTAGACAAGTCTAAATTGAGAGTACATATATGCAAGTAAATGAGTGTATGTGGTTGAAGTAAGAAAACAAAATGAAATTTTGAATAATAATGGTGAAAGGAAAAGTTGATAAAGAGAGAGTGAGGGACAAAGAAGGAGAGAGGGAGCGAGAAGAAGAGAGAGAGAAAGAAAGGGAGAGATTTCTCTTTTTTCCCGCTGCAATCGAAGGTGCTGAGGATGTCGTGTTTTCGTTGCCGGCGCTGCAAGCCAGCTGGCAAAGAAATTTGGCGGTGAGAATGTGAAGCGCAGGTGTGGGGTAAGCCAGCGAGGCACGCAAACACTTACTCTAGCCATTATGAAACTGATGTTAACCAGGCAAACCAGAAAAAAAAGGGGAATTTGTAAGCTTTGTGTAACAAACAAGTAACAGGGTTGTTTCACTTGCCTATATTGCTAAACACTTTTATGCACTTTATCAGTGCATTTGACTTTGTGTGTTATTTGAGAGTAGGCCTACATCTTTGGTTTTTTGGCATATGAATTTCTAATGGCAGTGCATGGTTATAAGAATCAAGCAAGCCACACGAATATTTGAGAAAACAATATTGACTGGCATAAAAGATTATTTAAGATCACAGAAAATACGCAGGTGATAAATGTAAACCTGTTTATTAAGATTATCTTGTAGGTAGTTTACCTCATATTTCTGACCATTGTTGGGAGAGAGAAATTGTTTATGACAACACTTTTATTTACTGTCAAATGAACAACAAAAATGAATGGGTATTCAGGAAAAGATTCAAGGTGATATTCTCAGAATGCCGTCATTAGCCCTCTACTAAACACCTGGTTGCCTCGCAAAACAGTTCACCTACCATCATGTCCAAGTAAAGCCATTTTGGAGACTTGGGCAGAGCTGCCAAATCTCCCTGATTCTGCAGGAGTCTCCCTGAAAATGTCAAAATCTGTTCATGTCTGAATAAGAGAATCTTAAAATCTCCCTGACTTGGGAATTATTTTCGCTCATTGAAATGTACGTAACACACAGATATCTCCCTGATTTCTGTGTGGAATCTCCCTGATTTGCATAAAGGAATGTTGGCAGACCTGCCTAGGTTGCATTTATCAACTTTCCATGTTTGAAACACATTCAATACCAACTATCAATTAAAAATGCCCATAAACATCTCTTAGATAACATTTTTTGAGTCTATGTTAGAGTCAATTGGGAGGTCTTGTCACTGCCCAGCTCCATTGCGCAGTTTGACCGGAGGAGAGGTCAAGTGAAAAATGTTAAAATGTCACAATTTTTCCCCCATATTTTTGTGTTTGGATGTTACCAGTTAGTGATTATTTGAAGTATTGTGAGCCATTAGGTCAATGAGTAAGGGTCAAAGGTCAGGTGAAAATGCTCAAATTCCTGAATACTTGCTCTCAAACAATGTAGCCATCCATTCAAATGAAATCTAGTTCAAGGAAAGTAAACACTCGACACATTTGTGACAGAAATGTCATTTCAATTGTTTGCCGATGTGAAACTGTCATCTCACTTGGTCAAGATAAACTCTAGACCTATTGGGAAAACCATGCAATATGGCGCAGGCATATCAGTTGCCATAGCGACATTTTTGATTTTGATTTAAATAACTTCATTTTTCACTGCAGTTGGTATCTTGTGTCGTCTGTAATTTCCTACTTCCTTTCTGATCTTCTCGCTCTCCTTGTCTTCTGCTCTCATCCATTCATGCTTGGCTTGAAACAATAAACAGCATGCATGTGAACATGTTGCTGGTGAGATTCCCAAGTTTATCCCGGACATTTACCAGGTGTGTTTGTTGATTGAGGGGGGAAAAAAAATTTGGACATATGGCACAGCTGTGACCACTCTGGTTCCGTTGCAAAGATTCATATGGATAAAATCATGGCATTTTCCTCTTTAAAGGGTATTCCAGGTCCACATTTAATTTGGGTCTGAAAGACAAAGATTAGAAGGAAAAAAAAAAAGCCAGACAGAATAGTGTAAGCATTATCATAAGTAACCACATGATAAGTATTTAGAATCAAATTTTTTTTTCCTTTTTTTTTTCAAATGTTTTCATGAAGCATTAGTGTCACCTAAGATCATTCAAGCAAACTAGATGATATGAATATATTCACCTTCACTTTGAAGAGCAACACAGAAAATGTGTAGAGAGAAGTTATTTCATTAATATGTAGTCATATCAGGAGACTGGATGTGCGATGCTTGAAGTAGCAATTGTAATTACATTGTATGTATTTGCAGTTCAGTCTTTAGTTTTAGCACACACTTTGAAATGAGGGTGTTGTAAGTATTTAAGATTAATGGATTAATAAGACATTAGGTGAGACCAATTATTGAGCAAGGCATCTCATATGATTGTGGTATTTTCTTGTTCAAATGATTGTCATATTATTTCAAGTTTCATTTCACATGTCCATTGAGAAAAAAACCCCACACCAAACAAACCAAAAAACAAAAACCTGCGTGCATATTCTGTGTCTGTAGTTGGTTAGATACATTAGATTTCAGTTAATTGCTGTGACAGGGTGGATTGTTGTGGTTACAATGCCATCTGAAATGACATTATGTATGCAGAATTTGTTTGTCAGATGTTTTTCCACCCCTGTAGTAGTTTGAAAGTGACCGTAATTTGTGAAAGTCATTAGCTGGCTAACTATCTGAAAGTCCTTCTGACCTAAGACGGTATAGACAGATGTGATTACAAACAGATTCGTGCGGATGACTTCGACGTCATTTGCCGCCGAAAATCTGGCGCGATTCGGCGAAAGCGACGCCAGGAAATGTGAAACTGTGACAGGAAAAGAAACAGAACTATTCTATCAGGTCCCTACCATGGCAAAGCTATTTGCAGAGTCACAAAGACAAGTGAATAATGGGGGCAGAGTTGATGACAATGGCAATACTGTGGATCCTGGATGTATGAAGTCCATTATGACGTATGTGACAATGTAACGACAGTGCAATGTCAGCACAAACCCAGCAGCTCTGGCACAAGTTAAACACCATATGGAACCTGATCAGAAACTCAGATTTGATGTGAGAAAGAATATTTTATGTGCAACATGACCCTATATAGTACATCAAACTTGTATTCTGTTCCTGGGGTAAGTTATCTGTAACAAAATAATTTGAACAGAATTCTATATGGCCCGTTATCACATTATCCTAATGAAATCACAATTCAAGACAGAAACAAGAAATCAAAAAGTCAAAAGAGTTTAATATTTTAACATGTTTTCCTTTGAGCTTCTCAAATTTCCAAGATCTAAATACTCAGCGTATTTCACAATATTTTGTAAAAATATTGTAAAGAATTTAGTGAGTCAACTTATATTCACAAAATTTGCAAGAAACAATGCCTCCCGTAACTGCTTTTGTGCATTTCACATTGTCTTCAGGATGTGAAATCACAAACTTTTCTGCTGAAAAGGTGATAATACTTCCCTCTCATTCCATCGGTGTGGTTCTCAACTGCAAATTCAACCATTCCTGAACTTGCCTAAGTGTCCATCTTTGTGAAATGTTATACTCACGAAAGTAAATGGTGTAGAGGAGTACCCTTCACATAAAACCCAGTACTTGCTTGGAATTAGTTTAATGTATATGAAAAGTCTCACAAGCCTGCCATAGACATGCACACAAATCTTTGATAGATTTCCTGCATTATGGAATACCAGTAGTAGTATCTGACCAGTGATGATGTGCAAGGGGAAAATGGATTGTTTTTGGTAAGTTACTGACCACAAAAGCAGAATTTCTTTGATATATGAATGTGAAATGTAGTTGGAGAGCTGTGAGACAGTGACATCATCACCTGATGTGGAACCCTTTCTTCAAGATGATTGCATCTATATCTATTGCAGTTACCATGACAACAACTTGAATGCCCACAAGAGATTGGAAGGAAGCCAAAACCCAAAGAGCAGTGTGGATTGAGTGAAAGCAGCAATACATTATTAGAACACAGCAATGAAAGTTTGAGAAAAATCGGACTGTCGATGCAAAAGCTATGAATTTTTAAAGTTTTGGCGTTGTAATGACTGGATGAAGAGACTGCTAGAGTTTATAACGTCATGTGTGGACAACAATATAAAGAAAATAAAAGAAGATTTCCACACACACACACACACACACACACACACACACACACAATCATTTTTCATGTAAATTACACATTCCATCAACTTGTTACTCACATAATATGATAAGGGTAATACCATTCCCCCTGCTTTCTGAAAGAGGTAAGTCAAGTGCTCTCTCATTCAGGCAGAAAAGTGAAAATATGTTAATGCTCCCTGGTCTCCTGTCGTTGTAACTGAAATTACTGCAGCTGACATTAATTGCAAACTCCTTTATTGAAGGGTCCCTGATCTGCATATCAGAGGGCCAGAAGTAATACTGTTTTGTGATAATATGTGTGACCTAGTAGTCTCTCATCACCTTCTCATTCCATGTCCAATTTGATTGAACATTCCAATGTTCTGTCTGTATTTTACTGCATGAATTGAAGTCAGTATGCATTTCGATTATTTCTCTCACTCTTAAACGGACTGTGCAGTACTGGTTGAGATGGGGTCTTCATGTTTTGAACATTCCTAAGTGAGATAATGAGAAACCTCTTATGAAATATGAAAGAGCATGTAATTTTAAGAAGGATTCAACGTTTATTTGATGAAAATTGGGTTTCAAATGGCTGAGATATCCAAAAAAGTGATAATAATAAAAGGCGACAGGCCACGCCTTTATTGGGTTCTCTTTGTTTCACCTTGTTTTGGATATCTCAGTCATCTCAAAACCGATTTTCATCAAATAAACTTTTGATGCCCCTTAGAATTGCATGCTCTTTGACACCTCATAGAGTGGTTTCTGAATATCTCGCAAAACATTAAAAGCTAAATCCTGACCTCAACCAGAACCGTACACACCCTTATGTTTTCATAATCAGTGGGTTAATAGCTACTCCACCAAGCAAGGATTTGCTCAAATTGATAAATTCTTGTGTAGCGTTGTTTTGATTCATTAATTTGAATAAATATGCAGTGTCCACTGCATGCTAAGAGGATAGATCCAGCACTGGCTGTTGGCAGCAGAAGCTTGGTAATCTAGTGGATATGATGCGTGTCTAGTACAGTAATCAGGAGATTGTTGGTTTGAATCCAATCCGAATATGTATGGCCATATTTTTTAATCATAGCTACTACTGAAACATTGAATAATCAGTGCTTATTTACGTCAATGAAGGGCAATTTGTCATATAGGGCCTTGTAGAAGGATTTTGTCTTTACTATATTATGAACAAGTATGGTTATTAAGTTTAATTATGTCATCTTTACTTGATCAATACCAAGTATGCATTTTCACTTTCAAAATTTTCCATGGGAAAATACCAACTTAGCTGGACTTGCTGTCTGAAATTATTTTCTGCTCTTAAAATGAATGCCATTTCTATATTCCATGATATTAAAGTGCTTTCAAAAAGAAGCATTCATTCATTCAATGTGGAATTTCAATTATCATGGATTGGAAAAAAGCTGGATGGAGGAGGGGGGGGGGGGGGGAAAGGAGGGGTATCTCAGTGAGGGAGCTATCACGTTGAAAAGGTTAAAAGACCAACGGCTTCACATGTCACTCAGGTCTCCATCCATTTGCACGAATTAGTTTCTCATTTTCGAAATCAGTGCAAATATTTCATCATGGGGCACCCAAGCCCCCTTAGGTAAATCCCAGTCAATAACTCCATCATTTAGCTCTGTCAAATATTCCTCAAAGTCAGGAGTTGATAGAGAGACATGGGAAGAGAGAGAAAGAGAGAGAAAGAGAAACAGACAGACAGACAGACAGGCAGATAGAGAAAGAGACAGACAGAGGCCTATTTAAGTGCTCATAAAAGACCTAAAAATTATATGAGATACTGGACAGAGATTCCTTACCCCCCCCCCCATGTTTTTCACTTTTCAAGCTGTACAGCCAGTACATGATACACAATTTTAGCTGTACTGAAGGGGGTGGGGGGGGGGGGGGGGGGGTGGGGGAGTTCAGTGCATTAACTCTACGAAATGACCTTAATTTATAGACAACAGGTTGATTCATATTCGACCATGAGGCCAATATCTTATTCAAATGTGAGAGAGGAAATGATTGTGAAAGCATGTAATTCTCATATTCCTCAACAAATCAATTAAATAATAAGACTGTTTTTCCTTGTTGTTGCTGACCTATATGACAATACAACAAAAAATTTGATCCAGATCAATCCATGTCAATAGCTTGGCAACAAAAAGAGAGACACTGTTAATCAGCAAACACAAATTGTATTCCAAGCCATTTCATATGTGTTAATTTTCACACTGGCAAGTTTTATTAGAAAAGAACTTATAACGAACCAATTCTGAAGTCTGTCGTATTCTTGCTTTCAGATGAAGTGGAACATGTATGATTAATGATTAATTAAAAACACATGAACTCTCCTCGGACAGTTAATTTTTGGCTCAAAGTAATGGTGAATGATTACAGACACTTCTCGGACATGCAGTCGCTGGTGACATGGCTGACAGCCACTCGTACACGAGATTCTGTGACGTGACGTGGTTGGTGTGCGACGATGGGAGCTTTAAATCCCTTGCATCTGCCAAAGTCATTGCAGTGCATTAAACATACCCCGCATAATACCAGAGATCTCTCCGTCACACGAAATGTGGTCTGGGAGTACAGGGCTGTGTGATCGATGATCTGCAAAGAAGGAGAAAAAAAATTGGTTCTTTTCTCTTGTATTCCATCAAATGCACACTCTCTCTCTTTTATTATCTTTGTCGTCATCTATCTTACACCTTTCCTCGTCAACATCCATATTCCCGAGGTAGACGCCATGTTGTTTGATTGAAGTCATTAGTGCAGCCTTTAATTGCATCAACAGAGTTGAGAGTACTTCTACAACTATTGTCAAGGGTAAAATGTTTTTCTTCGCAATCTTAAACCATCTTTGACAGCAACACACACACAGACCCAAACCCCCCTATGACAAATAAACAAAGGAAAGAAATGAATTGAAAGATGAATGATGTGTGCGATAGTAATAATGGTAATAGCAGGTCGAGTTTATGACTCAAATCTTTTCTACGAATGATCAGTAAATAACAGGACACACTCGGGTACTTCCTCGATTGTACACATGCAAAACTGACTTTGTATTTCTGCAGTGTCTGCATTTGTAGTTTGTTTGCAACTTTGATGATTTCATTAGCGTTGAATTAACTCGCCTATTCCAGAGGCTCAATGACATTGACCTTTAGTACACTAAGGCCTGTCACTTTGTGGTTTGGTGTCAGTATAATGCACCTGACAATACTCTTCATACAAACTTTCTGTTTATTTACTTGATCACTTCCTGAAGAGTAATGAAAATGTATAACTTACATAAATGCCTGAGTTCATGTTCTACCTGTGGCTGTTGCCTTGGTTAAGGTATTGTTGAGCACTGCATGGACAAACTGTTATATCCTGTTTAAGGTCATTGTCACTTGATTTGCAATGTAATCTCTTTCCCCTGGGACAGAAAAGGGATTGTTATTAACCTCTGTAAAATGTTAGATGATGAATTGAATAGCATTATTATGAGTTTGTTTTCATTTTGCTATCTACAATTAACCAGGTTTTGGTTATAATAAAAAAAAAACCCTCATATCTATTTGTGTGTGTCATATCTATCTGTGTATATGTGTGTGTGCGTGCATTTTTGTGATTTTCCTACTGGGGCAACCATGCCCCGTGACAGCTTGTATGATGGTGGCGGCAGCAGTGGCGATGCGTATGCTGGCTTGTGAAACTGGTAGGACATTTTGCGTGAGTAGCAGTGCCCCTTCCCATTCCCCCCCCCCCCCCCCCCCCATATCCCCTCCACTCCATAATCAAGGGATGGCAATTTTCCTGAGCACCATCTGCTAAATCAATTGCTGGATTCTAGTTTTTCAGGGTACGGTCCAGCGGGCTCCATCATCCTTCTCGCTAAAGCACTCGAAATTTCCTGCTATTTTTCTTTCCTTCCCCCTTTCTTTTATTGGTTAACTTTGTAGAGGGGATGGAGGAAAAACGCATAGTAAATCGCCAAGATTTCCTGCTGTACTCCCCCATCTGCTTCGGCGAGGGAGCAATTAATCTGTGCAGGAAGTGAGTTAAACCTGTGTGATGTAGATGGAATGTTTTTCCTTCAGTGGATTCTGATTCTCCTGACATAAATATTCCATATCTCCAGTTGTGATCATCATGAGTGGGCCTATCAGGGCATTCAGACGCAAAAAATGTATACTAGAACGGTATAGCTATACCAAAACGGTGTAACTATACGATGAATTTATACGTCTGAACGCTGACTAACGAAACAACGTATAGCGAAACGACGGTTAGAGCATTGTTTCGAACTAGAATTCCATCGTGTTCATTGCACGTCTGAATGTATGGCGACCATAGAACGGTACAACTTGGTGGGGCTTAAAAGGAGCGAGCATGAAAGGTGACCTTGTACCTGTCACTCATGACCATAACAACATGCGCAGTGAGAAACTGCACATCTAGACGACGTTTTTCCGGAATGGTGGAAATTAGCGTCTGAATGGTCTATCGGCTATACGATGATTCTTTATACATCGTTTCTTTATCGAGTTTTGGTATAAACTGGCTTGCGTCTGAATAGGGGGTATGTGGCTATTTGCGTGTTTGGGGGGGGGGGGGGGCTGGAGGTGGAAATCTCTGTGTGATCATCAGGAATGGACCTATGTAGTTATGTGGCAATGTGTATGTGTGTGTAGGGGGGGGGGGGGGGGACAAAAATTCCCCTGAAATGCTTCCAGATGTATGGGTTAAAAGTCAACTTGTTTTTCATTTTCGTGGAGAATTACTGGAACGTACTGCTCTGTAGTCTTCATAGGTCAAATATGACAAGTGAATGCCCGGATAACCTTTACTTTATCATGTAAATATACGAGGATGGCAGGTGGCTGTATGAGTGACAATAAAGCAAAATGGAAAGTCAACCACGAGAATTTGTTTTTAGCCACTCTGTACAGTCATAGTTTGGATTTGACATCTGAACAGGGTACAGGTGCTTTTGTTTCTTCTGAAAGGCACAGTAGCTAAATGAAGTTGTAGACATGTGCATCAGTTTGCAGTACTGACCACTGGACTTCTGGACACTGCATTTTCACACTGCATGGGGATCCTGCAAACAGTTTTAATGGATTGTGAGATTAATCTGTCAACAATGATGTTTGTCTTTTAAAGTGAATGTAACTCTTTGTCATGCAGGGATCATTTGTGTTCTACTGTTGGTTGGACACAGGAATTGTTACCTGGTCTACGCATTGTGAAACACAGAGGCGAAAGAGAAGTGTTATCAAAGAGTTTGTGCTTGTGTTATCTCCAGCAGCATCGTGCTGGTCTAGATTCACTGTTCGCCCCTCCCCTCTTCCTCATGGGGTGTCTAAAAGATGAACTGACTATCATATATGAAAATAACTTAGAAGTCATAACTCTTTTTCTCTGTAATAATAAAAAAGTGAACTGCACTTCATGTGAGGGAAGGGGCGAAATATTCCATTTGAGAAGACAAAAGATGCATAGAACTGCACTCTGCAAAAGAGCGAGGCAGTCCAGGGTCTTTTTCCCTCGGTGTAGGGTACGGAAATGCCATCATATTATAAAATTCCATTAGCGGGCAGGTGCTATTTGAATAATGTGTTAATTCCTAGAAGATCATTAAAACAGCAGGTTCGCATGTTCTCTGAGCGTGTGGGGGCGACAGCGACAGTGAGAGTGGCAGCTTGTCAAGTGAAGTAACAGTCAAACTTTAATTCTTTTATGTGTATATGTGTGGTCGTGTGTTTGTTTTAATGGAAAGAAAGAGGATTTGAAAACGTCATAGGCTGACTGTTCGTTTGGAGTCATCATCAAGTATTTAGTTTAATGGTTTTTGCACAGGGTAATTGTACATATATCAAATGAGGTCATGCCACTGATATGTTTTCCGTAACATCGATGGAACAATGAGAACGGGAGAGAGCTTGCAGTACTCATTGAATTTTTTTGTCAGCCCCGTCCGCAACTGAGCTTTCTAGTTCTTGTCTTTTAAGTAGATTCAAAGAGTTTGAAGTTAACAGAAAAGTTTGTCAATCTTTAGTAGAAGCATCCAATTGGTGTCAACCCCTCCTGTAATTACATAAGGGCATTCCCTTAGAAGGTGTGACAAGTTAAATGTATTTAAGCCATCTTACCTATCATTCTTTGTTGGCAATCTTGCTGAAGTGAATATAATATCACTTACTGTACATAGGAATTTTCACTGGCTGGTTTAGAACTGCATGTATATCTACAAAAAAAAAATGAGTCTACCTCTTGCTCATAGTTGTAGAGAATATTACACCATGCATCATCAGGTAGAGCAGTGCAATGAAAACTGTCCTTTATGATAATGACTTTCAACAGGAGGGACATAAAAGATTTCAGACTGACATGTATGCAAGAACTTGTTCAAATAAAATGTGTAGGGAAACAAGTTTCATGGTAATCGTGTTGTTTTCATGGGTCTTGAAGCAAACTAAAATTGTGTTTTTCACAAGTATGTTAGTCAAATCATATTTGGGCAGTCATGATCCAGAGGTGTTTGTGTGTGTGTGTGTGTGTGTGTGTGTGTGTGTGTTTTAGCCCTGTCTGTGCTTTTAGTGTTTATTGACACAGAAAACCCCCATGCCAAGTGCTGTACACATTGTCCAAAATCCCTGGCACAGGATTGATTAATCAAGTTTTGCTCTATTCCAAGTATACATGTATGTTTGCAATCTGAAATTGATTGACCCTTGAGACATGACAGAGATTTGAAACTTGGATTGATCTCACACGAGTATTTACTTCCACAGTAGTGTGTACATTTCATTTCATTTTATTTCATCATGGTATCGGGCTCAGGTCAGCCAGTATGGCATATGGGTGCATGCATGTAATCTTTGCATGTATAAGTACATTTATGTTCACAGTGCTGTGGGCATGTGGGTGTATTTTCTTTCAATGTGAGCACAATCACCTGGACAGTATTATATATGAGTACATTCTCTCTGCAGAAAGTGCACTCACTTCCACAAGGGTCTGTGCACATGGGTACATATTCTTTTCATATAAGTGCATTCACTTCCACAATGGTGTGTAGGTATGGGTACATATTACTTTTATATGAGTGCATTCACTTCCACAGTGGTGTGTGCATATGGGTACATACTCTTTGCATTTAGGTGCATTCACTTGAACAGTAGTGTTACATATTATGAGTTACATATTCTGCATAAAAGCACATCAAGAGCTGCATGTTTGATTAGCAAACCATGGAGGGAGACTATGATGCATCTGATGCAGTGACGGATCCAGAGGGAGGCGCACTGGACATGTGCCCCCTCCTCTTATTTTTTGTTAAAACAAAAGAAATAGAAGGAAAAAAGCTGGGGGGGGGGGGGGCATGTGCGCCCCCCTTCGATTTTAAAGGCGCTTCCCCTTGACGGAATTCCTGGATCCACCTGTGTGATGAATGGGTAGTCATTTGCTGTGGCCATCAGTGCATAGACCCAATTCAGTGTGTGAACAACTCTGAACATGATTAGCAATGCATGATATGAACGAGATTACAAACAAAAAGATTATGCAGTCTAAGACCCCTTATGTTGCAACCCACCACTCTGGTTCACAGCTCATAGGCTATAAAGACAAGGTGGTCATGTTGACTGCTCTCTTTCAAAGTAGATTTTTCTCCTTTTTTTTTTTAAATTTAGTGTTCATTCCATAGTCACACAGTATACGGAGTTGAGTATAATATATAGTCTTCTGAAGAGCTTATGTGACATAGATTTCAATTAGCACTCAGGCTGTAAGATCTTTGCTATCAGCAGTAGACGTGAAATTGGTGCCATTGGCCTATGTACAAAATTCTATTTGCACATATTATATTGAATAAAGTTGAATGAAAGGAATAAATGTCAATTCTCAAGTTCAAAGGTCACAATGGATGAACTTCAGTTACATGTCGGGGGGGGGGGGGGGGGGGGGGGAGGGGCTCACTTTTGATGGAATAAAATGACTATGTGAAAAGGCTGAGGTACATCCTGCTTTTGTCAACTTAGAATTCTCATGCTCCCTTAGTCTGTTCCTCTTCTGTTTTTCTCAATGGTATCTAGCGTTCCATTAGCAATGTGTATCAGACAAAGTCTGTCTTGTTGCCCAGACTATGCCTTGCTAATGTAATTATTTGGAAATGCTTTGAGATAGTAATTAATGAAGCGTGACAAAGGAACATTTTTCTAGGGTGACTTGAAAGAAAATGTGCATGGGATCTAAAGACTTATGGTCACATGATCAAAGGGAAATGTGTAATCATCCTTTTCCATGTACACAATCAATAAGTGTTGGATGATATTTGATAACATTTTGTCAGAGTAGCCTTTATGATATCATTCCCCTTTTTTATTTTTGTGTCTGTCAGATATGTGTGTTTGACCAATTTTCTTGCATGAAAGGTACAATTTGTGCCTTAACTCCAGAAAGATAGGAAACATTGCTGCAATTATGTTAGAAAAAAAAGCTATATGGGATAGACATTAAAGGTTTACGGAATTAAAAAAAAAAATGTACTTTTTTTTAAAGTACCTGGAAAAATTAGTAATTGAACTTTCATCACATCAGTGTATATAGATTTAGGGTTTAACAGTGCATAGGCTTTGCAAACTAAAGACTAGTATAGGATGCAATTCATTGATTTATGCAAAATGATGGTTATTGTGGTACTCTCTTAAAAAAATTGAGTGAAAATATTCACTCTTAAAGGAGTGAATTAAAAAAAGAGTGAATTTAGAGTGAAATTGGAATGAATTTTGAGTGAAAATGTTCATTTTCACTCATTTTGGAGTGACCTCAAGGATCACTCGAAGATTTTGGAGTGATCCCTGAGGTCACTCTAAAATGAGTGAAAGTGAACATTTTCACTCAAAATTCACTCCAATTTCACTCTAAATTCACTCTTTTTTTAATTCACTCCTTTAAGAGTGAATATTTTCACTCAATTTTTTTTTTAGAGAGGACCTCCTTTGTTACATAGAAGATAGAATATTGTGGTTGACCCCACAGTGATATGGCATATCATAATGAAATTAACAAATTTCATTTGCCATGGAAATAAAGATAGTAGGAAAGATAATTTGATTCTATGAAAGAAAGAGAGATAGAACGAATATACAAATTAATGTGATTACTTTTCTCAATTTTCTTGTTACACTTATTCATGAGTGCCATGTGCACTTGCTCTCATTTGCACTGCATGTTTGTAGCTCTCATTTTGCACCACTTTAATCAGGTCTATTCTTCTGGTGTATCGGTTATATTACCAATTCTGTTTTCTTTCCCTTTGGGTGGGTTTGTAATCTTTTTATTTAATTTACCATGAGTTTGTCTGAACAATTAGGTAAGTGATTTCCCCATACCCACCCCACCATACATCTAGAAACCACACAAGACACTACCAGCGTCAAGGATCTCCGTACTCCTGCCCCCATGCAGATGAAGGTTGTTATCATCGTCATGTTTGTTATGTCAGAGACAAGGCAGTGGACAGCAGAAGACACCAAACCAAAACAAAAAGCTGAGGATAAGGGAGAGGAATTTGGAGTTGTTTGGAGATAGAAACCCTAGAATACCTGACGATAATTAAGATGCCTAGCAATGTGTCCACCATATGTTTCAGGGGGACAGAAACATATGCCCAACATGTTGATAGATAACCAGCATACCACAATCCTGGAGTAAAGCCACTACATCTCTCTCATCTTTCTCCTTCCTTCTCTTTATTTCTTTCTTCCTTCCTTTCTTCCATTCTCTGTTTTCATCTCTACCTCTGTATGTCTATCTGTCTATCTATCTGTCTGTCTTGATATAAATTCTTCATATCCATAAGTATGAAATATATATGTGTATATAAGATTTATATATATCTCCTTCTCTATTTCTCTATCATTCTCTCGCTTTGGTTTCCTCCCATACCTCATTCAACCGCTGCCTCTACCTCTGTTTATATGTCCATCTGCCTGTCTGTTGGTATGTCTGTCCATTTTATCTGTCTGCATGACTGTCTGTCTGTCTATTCGTTTGTCTCCCCGAAGCAAGCACATGTCCCAAGGTTTGAATGAATCAACATCCAGACTTTACCACTTGGTTGTCATTACACACTGACTCTCTCACCCAGTATTTACTATTCGATTCAATTCAATTCAATTCATTCATTTCATTCTCATTTTTTCTTCCAACAAAACATAACACAAGGTAAATCAGAAAATCCATCATAAGCATAATTATATACAGTACAAAGTGCGAAGGATAAACGATAGACAACAAACCAATAGAAATAAATTATGTATTCAGGAAAGTACAATCTGATTCCAGCATTATAACTTAACTAAAAATATCACATAGTACTGTCTCTTTCTGTTCATTGTGACTCAGAGATATACAGATATCTTCTTTACAAAAGATATGTGTGCAATGTTTTGCTACTATTACTGTGAACTTTGGTGAACTCTCATGACCTTTATCACCAGTGCCCTTTACCGTGAACTTGCAGGAGTCAGTAACCTTGCATTGAACTACATAAAAAAAAGAAGAAGAATGCTTGAGCATTCAAAAAAAGTTGCAGGAAATATAATCAAACAGGTGATGAAAAGAAGCATGGCAGAAGGCATGGCAATGCATTTTTTTTTTAAGGGATTTTTTTTTTAAAGCAGATTTGGGGCTAATGATAAATCCATGCTTCCAACTGAGAACTCTTGCTGGCTATTTTCACCCATTAATCTCAAACCAAGACCTGCACCTTTGTCAAGCTGTGCTGATGAAATCTTTCTCTTGTACAGACCCAGTCCACACTTGTTTAAAGACAAATTGAGGAAAATTAGAGCAAATTTGGAGTCGTATGAAAAGTAATACTGATAACCTGATTAGACAGGTTCCTCCCCCACCCCCTTCCTGGTCGACTGCAAGTTTGTATGTTAATGTAATTTAAAAGGAGAATTTATCCCACAGGTACTCTCTTTGTTCAAATTTAAAAGCAAAACAAAAACAATGGCTGGTGCAATTTGAGAGAAAGAGAAGCATCAAGGAACTGCATCACAAGGGAAAATTGTTTGCTATTAAACCACTAACATGAAAGTAAATACTCAGTAGAAATATGAACAATAAACATACTAATATCAAGACATTTTACAGCATTGGTATGAAAGCAAATACTCAGTGAAACTATGAGCAATAAATGGACAAATATTGAGACATAACAGTTGTGATACATGTACTGGTATCAAAGCAAATGCTTAGTGAAAAAATGAGCAATAAACAAATATATATTGATATAACAACTCTGATGTAAAAACAACAAATCAGTAGAAATACTGACAAAAGTATACAAATATTGAGGCATAATAATGATTACTTTTGTTGTAAACATCAGCAACGTCCAATCTTATCACCTCAAACATTTGTGTAGTCCACATAACTGTAATTTTGTCGCCTGCCTGGCTGTAGGTTTGCAGGCTGAAAAAAAGAGAAAAAAATATGATCGCATCAAATGAAAGAGCTATCAAAACTCTTGTCATATTATGCCACAAACAAAAACGCAATTTTTTTGGTGAATTCTTATGCTAGAGCCCTTTGTGCTTGGCAGGCAACAATTTGTGGAGATCTCATTCACAAAGTACATCAAATGCTTCCAAGCAGTTGTATTTCCTCTGTCTACGTGTTTTGATCATGATTGACTCTATTAAAATAAATGAGAGACAAACTCTCCTTACATAATCCTTTGGAGTGAGGACATCAGTAGGATGAAAAATTCAGCAATAAAAATCTGCATGGTTTAAATGTGCCAGTGTTTCGAAAATGATGGGAGTTTTGAAAATGCCACAGTCACACAATTACATATCTGTGAGCAATCACTAGGAAGTGATACATTCAGCTTTCTCTGTCGTCAGTTCTCTGATCAAAATGTCCAATTTCAGTCACATTTCTGAAGTCTTGTTGCATTGTTTTGTTGCTTTGATTGAAATTGGAGAATATCTGTGTGATGTGACCTCTTTGGCTGATATTTTTGTGATGTCTTGATATCCCATTTCTTTATTTAGTCGTTTACACTGTACATTGACAGCTGTTCAGATCATCTCAATTATAGCAACTGAATCAAATACTATGAACAAATTGTAATATGCATATTGAATACGAATACCTGGTGTGAACATATCAGATAAACACAAGAAATAAACGTCATAAGACATTGATCAGTGACTGTGTATGTTTAGGTATAAGCTCATAACTGAATGTTTACTTGGGTGGGGGGTAGGGGATACCTAAGGGTGGGGATGTCCCCTTCCTGAGGAAGAAAAATGTTTGGCATATTTCTATCAGACATTTAAGCTGTAGTTGCATTTTAGGTACCTTTTTGAAGACCACATAGGTGCAGTGTATAATCAATTATGCTTTCAAAACTAAACGTGTATGTTAGTCTCCCGGAGGTTACAGCCTCCCTAATCATGGACCCGAACATGTTCATATGTGTGTGTGTGTGTGTGTGTGTGTGTGTGTGTGTGTGTGTGTGTGTGTGTGTGGTTTCACTATTTATCCCATAGAGTGAAGGAAAACTGTGCTTACAATATTTTTACACAAACCTGATTGGATGCTGGCAAGGGATGTGATAGTCCCAATGACAGGATGACCATAATATGAAAGTGAAACCACCCAAGCCTTCTTGTCAATGGGACATGTTTGACTGCGTTGGTTGACAGATATCTCCCTTAAACTTCAACATTACTATTCAACAACTACATGTAGTAGGCAAACTCTAAAAGTAGATCGTCCTCAGTGACTCTGTGTGAGATGACTTTTTTTCCTACAAGTTTTATATTTGTGAGTTTCGCAAATACATGCTCGATCCTAAAAATAACAATGCTCAAAAATAGCAATGCACAGAAATCTTGACAAAAATGAAAACAAAAAAAGAATTGCCTCACACACTCTGTCTCAGGCCAGCTTCACACTAGCATTGTAATATCAAGTGACTGCATGGCAATCAAGTCTTGTGTAGTGCTGGCATATACTGTAAAACATGATATATTCGCGGCATGAATTTTTCGCGAATTGGAGGCGACGGCCTTTTTTGCGGCATGAAATTTTCGCGAACTGCCACTGGCATTCAAAGCATATAGTGTAGACAAGAACTTTCGCGTGCATTTTAATTTCGCGAATCTTGGCGCTCGCGAAATTCGTGAAATTAAAATGCATGCGAACATTCCTGGTTTTACAGTATGCACATGCTGAAGTAGAAAGCTACTTGCTATTGGGCTCTTGGCACAAATCCTTGGAATATTGTAAAACTAGAAATCTTCACATGCGTGAATTTTTTGTTGTTGCAAATTTCGCAAGGAGCCATGATTTGCAAAATTAGAATGCATGTAAAAGTTCTTGTCTACCCTCCACACGGTGGTAATTCACAAAAATTTCATTCCACAAAAAAAGCTGTCGGTGCCAATTCATGAAAGTTTCATGCGTGAATATTTCTGGTTTTACAGTACTAATTTCAAGCAATATTTAGACCAAAATGGTTTGATTGGGAAATCACACTTTATGTGAATATTTGTATTATATTCTTTCTTCATTGTTGCAATTTTCATTTACAGAGTGCAAAATTAGCCTATCTAAAAAATGTCTGATCTACTGCCATTCGTGAAAATATCTTTATGCGAAACTATCGGCTTGTACCGTTACTACATCATGAATGTGATTTGAGCGTTGTCACATCCATATCTTCCATACCATGAGATGTATACTACCTCCTTGATACTACAGATTTTGATAACACTCTGCAGTAACCACAAATCTGTTATAATGCTACTTCTTCAGAAGATAGGAATGCCTGTGCATGTAGCTATTGCCATCGTGACTATTATATATCTTCAGTGATCAGATGTGTGTAACTTTTAAGGTAAGAATGTTATTTGCTTTAATTGGAGACACTAAGTTTGGACCGTAATTGCAAGACTGTACTGGCATTTGCCTGTCGAGATGGAATTATATTGGCTGGAAGGCACTTAGAGGTATCATTTCTTATATTTTAACTCTTAATGTGCCAGGCCCAAAACCCCTAACGTGCCAGAGGTTTTTACCTAATGCCAGAACGTTTCGAAACTGGACTGACAATGAAATTTAAAGCCGCCATATCTCTGAAATTATTGACTGTTTTGAATTGAGTTCTACACAACATATATCAAGAAATGTTTGTTCTTTCGTGCCATGTAGTCAGTTTGTCATGATATCTATCTGAACCTGAAATATTGCAGAAATAAATGATACATCAAAAAAAATATTAGGAATTTTTGTGTAGTATGGAAAAAAAAGAGTTAGTCGTGTTTTTCTTCAATAGAACGCTGCCTTGACTCTATGAGAAAGTTTTAGAGCAACATCTCCTCTTTCAAATGATAACAAAATTGCCTTCTAGAATTGTCTGATTCCAAAGATACTAGCAGTTTATTTTGTCTTAGCAATTTCTCTTACTGCCTCAGTAATTCATTCCCAAATCTGAGTCCTTTAGTCCCAGATCCTGTATTTGAAACTACAGTAATTGTCCCGGGCCCTGGAAGAGTGTCTTTTGCCCACTTGAGAAGGAAGAGCCTACTAATCCTTCTTTTGTCTAAGCGGACCACGGGTGGGGGTACTCTATTGAAATCGGCAGGTCTTTGTCCGTGCGCAATTCCTATGCTAGCGTGGGGACGATTAGTGACGTTCACCAAAACAAAAGGATGAAA
Organism: Diadema antillarum; assembly: GCF_040938485.1. Taxonomy (NCBI): domain Eukaryota; kingdom Metazoa; phylum Echinodermata; class Echinoidea; order Diadematoida; family Diadematidae; genus Diadema; species Diadema antillarum. The sequence goes on from NW_027272964.1 coordinate 73,414, forward strand.
GACTTGACCGACAAACGAAAGCTGACTCTCTTTGAGGGACAAAATCAAAGCAGCTTCCCGCAGGACAGCATCCAAGCGGAACAATGCAACTGGAACCGCATAGACAATACACGCAGATTCAATAGCATACACACGTGTGGTTTACCAATGAGACTTTTGATCCATACACATCTCGCAGAGGGTGCGCTCGCTGCGGATTTTCCCGATGCGAAAAAAATACATCTAGCTGAAAAATCATGTATTTACTCAAAGTTTTCCAATGTAAGCATGCTCATATTTTTAGTGGAAACGATGGCTATGCTAATCAGCTACCACTACATATCATTGGCAGTTTCTTGGTGTAACACATTACGGTACCACAAGAACTAAAATGATCAATGCTTTTCTCGCTCTTGTTAGTCGCCGATCGGCGACCATGGTACGTCAGGACTAAGGTCGCCGTTCGGCGACCATGGCACATTAAGAGTTAATATAAACATTTTTCAGAGGATGGTATGAACTTTTGTCATTGTATGACCCTGATTATAGCAGTATGTTATAATTACTTGTTTAGCTGAGACTTGCAGATAATTGCATTTTGATCATGATCCTGTCATTACATTTACCATTGTGTTGTTGTTCTTCTAAGCCACAATGATGCACTGATTTCTGTTCAAGATGTCTATAGTCCATAGGCCCATTTACATTTACAGTTAGATATCAAGGTATTTCGTGTGATATTTTGTAATGTGAATGCAAATATGCTAAAATTCCTTGCAAAATTCATCGCAAAATACTGTGGTGTTTAGGGTGGTAATTAAAGCTTCATGCGAAATGTGCATGTGAGCTTTGAGTGTGAAACGTGTCACAAAATGCTGCCCACCGTACCGCGGTGTGTATTTCTAACATGACCTGACATACTCCCTGTCTTCGGCCCATAGGAGATACACAGAAGTGCAATATTTACCTTGGAAAGGTACATTCGGATCTGAAATATTACAGTTTTTCATGTGTAAAAATTCAGTACCAATTGAAATGTAGTGGTTCATAGCTATTACTGTGGTATTTACCCGATGATAATAATGACAATAAATCACCATAGCATTTAATGCCACAGTAATTCCAATGTGAATGCACCTAATAATGAATGATGCACCAGGGCTTGCGGGGGACAGGTATCTAGAATAATAATGTGGAAACAGTCTGATGAGGAGACTATGAGTAGGTCTGGTCTGACAGGAGGGTGAGTGAGGAGACAGGACAGGGACAGCTGACGGGACTCACAATCCTAGCCAACAGCATCAATTCCATGTGTTTGTTTCGTAAGCAGGCAGAGAGTCTGGCAGGGACAGTGATGGGCCACCCTCCTGTCTTGCATGTGTGTGTGTGTGTGTGTGTGTGTGTGTGTGTGCGCATGTTTTTGTGTGTTTTCCTCTGTGTTTTTTGTTGAGGGTACGTGTAGAGATGTGGTTCAAGCAGTCATGGAACCCCCATTGGTAATTCATGATTTCATATTTGGCCGTGACATTTCAAATTCTACTCTTGCCCCCTGTCTGCGGTGTAAGCTTAGTGTCATCCCGTCATCCTCTCTCACTGACAAGTTGTCACACAAGAAGTAGACTCCTCCTAAACGGCCTTTTCTTTCTGCATGTTTGTGAGTGTGTGTGTGTGTGTGTGTTTTACGTTGAATTGACTTCTTTGCAGTTGAAGGCGCATCCTGACAAAGCCTGATAGGTGGAAGATATGTAGAAAAATATCAATGCAAGGAGATAAATAATGATCATAGTGTGGGAGACATACCAGAGGGAAGGAAAGAAGGAGCAACAGGGGTGTTCCAATTCTATTAAGTTGAGTCAAGTGAACAGAAAAGAGGAGTCTGCGAGAGATGGAAGATGAAAGTAAGAGAGACAGATAGATAAAGATGGACAGAGAGAATGAGAGAGATGGATATATAGATATATCTAGAGAGATAGAGAAAGATACAGTGAGAGAGAGAGATGAACAGATAAAGTGAGAGAGATAAAAAGGTATACCTGGTAGGAATATTTAGAGAGAGAGATAGACATAGAGATGGACATATAAAGTGAGAGAGATAGATTAGAAAGGTATACCTGGTAGGTATATTTAGAGAAAAAGATAGAGAGATGGATATATAAAGTGAGAGAGATAGAAAGGTATACCTGGTAGGTATATTTAGAGAAAAAGATAGAAAGAGAGATGGATATATAAAGTGAGAGAGATAGAAAGGTAATATACCTGGTAGATATATTTAGAGAGATAGATAGAGGGAGAGAGAAAGAAGTAGAAAAGAGGAATTCATGTAGGAAGACAGAAGAGATGATGAAGACTGTGATGGGAGAAGGAGAGGAAGGAGGGAGGAGGGCAGTGTGAGCCAAGCTAGATTTATCACATCGAAGTATTATCACAGACAGCTGTGTTGCCTCACACCAGCGCAGGAATTCAATGGATTTGCAGCAGCTGTTTCAATCTGTGATGACAGGCTGCTGTGTGCGGCACTGAGAGGGGAGTCCAGTGTGAGTTGTGCCACTAGCCAGAGGGGGAGGGGGTGCTTCTTTCAGCATTTTTCTCTCCCCGGAAGTCCAGCAGCAAAACGAAATGCATGGACAGTGTAAGTTGCTACCTGTACCAGTTGTGTGATCAGAAGAAGTAGAAGAGTGTATGCATGTATGCTATTCTATGGACTTTGCAGTGATACATTAGGTAATTCTGTTTCTTTTACTTTCTCATACAATACGTTTTCTCGCCCCTTTTCCCCTCCTCCCTACCCGCTTGTAATCACTTCAGCAGAATCTAGGCAAATCAGTACATTCTCCTACATGCTGAGTTGCCTCACAGCCAGCCCCCTGCCCGCCACGCCACACGTGGCTTATCACTCCTCGCCTATCACCATTCCTTTCCTTTCCATCTCTCCCTCTCTCCCTCTTCCTCCCTCACACTCCCTCATTTGCCCCCCCCCCCACTCTCCTTCTCTCTCTCTCTCTCCCCCTCTGCGTCTCTCACTCTAACACAACATTCCGATGAACACGCACCGCTCGCCGACAGCCTCCCCGCATCCTGCCTGCTTTGTAATCTACGTTGACAAGTCGCAGGGTTGTGCAGCCGTGACGAACTGGGGGGAAGCCAGGAAGCCAGTTTTAGTCGGGTATCTGTCACTCGTTGGCCGTGCACGCGTGGATATTTCGGAGCGCTTCCTCACTTACCCTCCCCCGTCTCTCTCGATCTCTCTCTCCCCACATGTTCCCTCCGCATCTCTCTCTCTGCGACAACCCTGGCCAGGAGACGCTTGATTACACGAGCCATTAATGCATCTCGCCTGGACACTGTCATTTTCATTAGTAAAAGGTGCTTTTTTCTCTCTATCTCTATCTCTACTGCTCTCATCAAGCTATACAGTGTGGATGTTCTCCAGCTGTCCTGCCGTCATATGAAATATATCTGCATCTCTGCAAAAACTCACATAACTGAAGGAGTTTGGTAGATGGACCAGTTAGTCTATGCATCCTGGTCCTGAACTAGTGTGCACCTCTGCTGAACGAGTGTTTGGATTTCTTCCTCTGTGGAAACCAGCGTGTGCTGTTGGAAGGAAGGCACCTTCAGCTTCGAAGCTGGCATCCATCATAACTGTGATTTTCCACTTGGGTATTATTATAGTGCGCTCGAGCTCTCTATATCCTGTGTGATATATATATGCGTCAACTAATATATCAAATTTTGTAGCCTACTGCTGGATGTGTTCTATCCGGCAATTCTTGTCTTGGAAGTCATTTCTGGAATAACAGTGTGTGTGTTCCTGGGAAATGAACATTTCGAGGAGGAGTGGCCACCTCAACAGACGTGTATGTGCCCGCGAGACTGAGTCATATCCACGCTGTTCTCTCTAAATTGCTAGCAACAGAAACATATTGAATTGACTGTCATTTTTTTAAAATTTTCAGTTCTTTTTCATCCATGCCTGAGGGAGAACTATTTTAAGCTTTGTTGTGGTGTCTCCATTGGATTAATGCCATTTATCGGAATATTCGGATAAGTCGGGAAGAGAAGCATCGTCTCTGCTGCCGCCGCTCGAACTTTCCCCTGCTTTGATGGTAACCATGAGGAAGACAACAAGCCCTTCCAGCCCTACCAAAGTCAAGGTGAAAACTGAGCGAGACCAGGACGCGAGTCCCCCTAGTGCCACCCCCGTGCCCGTGCCGCCCCCACCCCTTCCACCCTCCTCATTCCCCCACCCTCCCCCTCCCCCTCCCCACGCAGGGGTGGGGTCCAGCAGTGACCGGAGACCCTCCCCTCCCGTCCTCCAAGACCAGAAGCCCATCACGCTGTCCAAGCTAATGCACGCGAGGGCACAGCGCAACGAGTTCTACAAGGGCACCGGAGTCTTCAGCTTCGAGCTACACAGGCAAGCCAGTAAGTTGCTCAAACAATCAAGTCAATATTTTCTTCTTTTTTGGAGACAAAATTAACCCTTGAAGAGTAGTCAGAATTTCAGTTTGTACTTGTTTATGTGTGTGAAGTTTTCAAACACTGTCAAGATGTCTAGACTTTAGGACGGTCATCAGTCTTGAGAGTCTGCATTAATTGGTCTGTGTACGGACTGGTATGTGCAAATCTAATGTGTTTATTTCCAGCAGCTCATGCTTGAGAATGAAAGGTCAAACAAGTAGGACCATGAAAAGTACCCACCTGTATGCACCAAGGTGTTGACCTCGGTATGTACCAAAATATTTCGGTAATCATGTAGAAATGCACACCATGCACACCTACCATTTCCTTCCTTAATTTATCAATAAAAACTTTTCGTGGCTATCAGAAATGTCAAGATGAACCATATCTGATGGTTTCATCAAATTTCATAGCCAATTACAGAAAAAAAGTAGCTAATTTTGACTCAAAAGTACGCCGATCGACGGCTGTATCAGCGTAGCATGATTGATGATCGATTATGTGGAAAAGCGATATAATGATGATGATCGATCGTTGTAGTCTGTGATACAGCTGCTTGTTTAACCCGTTTAACCACAATAATTACGTCGCCTTAACAGTAAAAAGTTGAAGAAAGAAAGTGATCTCGATGCGTCTGTTTTTTGTTGTTTTAGTTAATTTTCTCCTGCGTGCTGCGTTTGCCTGTATACAAACATTGTATCTGTCAACATATTTTGCTGACTAAATGATGGGAGGATAGTATGTGTACAAAACAATAAAAGATAATAAAATGGACCTTACTATGAAACAAAAGCAAATATTGGGGTTGCAGTTCTTGTATACATAATTAATAAAATGAAATGGAAAAATGAATAGCATTACTATCATAAAAACAATAATTTATACTATAAATTGAACTTATCAATATTAAAAACATAAATTTAATACCATTTACCATCACCAGAAACAACAAATCCCCTTCGAATTCAACTTCCTCCTCATCTTCTTTTCTCTCTCTTTCTCTCTCTCCCTCCTTCTAAAACTAAGTAAAAGCCTTACTCTTGTCTTCCACTTTTCTTTCAACCTCATTCTTTTCCCTTCAACACTATTCAAATTAAATCATCAACTTTTGTCATGATAAAATCAATACTTGCCACAATTTCTAAAGAAAGGACGTCTAAATCCTGGTATGAATAATCTGTATCAATAATTTGAATAGTGATATTACATCATGATAGTGGCAATGAAAAAAATGAGAAAAAATATGAAAATGAAAGTAGATCTAGGGCCCATACCTATTGCACAAGTCGTGTTAATATTGTTAATAAGCGGCTAATTAGAGACTACCATAATCGATTATAATCGTTGACATCGTTCTCTGTGAAATCAATGCACTACTTACTACGTCGGAACTATGATTGCGACCGACGTACTTTTCAACTCCGATTTCTCATTTTTCTTCCCTTTTCGGCTTTCTAATTCTATGAAAACTCTCTGATATGGTTCAATTTGGCATCTCCAAGAGCTGCACAAAATTTGATTGACAAACGGCGAAGCGAATGGTAGGTGTGCATTTCTACATGATTACCAATATTTCTAGTTTGTGAGCGGAAGCAATAGCAGATGAATGCAGGTGTATGCCACTTTACCTCACAGTTACTTGTCTGAGGTAAATATGGAGACACATGTGTTATGTAAATATATTTATGTATATGTGTATGTGTGTGTGTGTGTGTGTGTGTGTGTGTAGGCTGACAGGCCTGCTGAGCAGTGGTGATATTGCTATATATACAGCAGGGTAATTCCTTTTAGGCGATTCAGAATAAAAAACACGAAAGAGGAGTGAATCCAAGGAGATGATGGATATGAGTTGTTAAACTCACAATCAGCATTGCCTCCCATATAACACACTGTGCTGTGTATCATCACCATGGTGAGAAATCACTAAATTTCCTCCTGAAAAGGGAAAACAAATATTTCTCATTTCTGTCACATAATTTGCAATCACAAATTCAGCCACTTGTGCAATTCTCTTACTTGAACCAATGCACAAAATACTATATTTGACATGAAATATATATGCCCTATACAGCAGGCCCTATATGACATAGGAAAAGTGAAATGAGTGTATACTGAGTATAAGTGAGGATATGTTCTCATTCTTCCTGCATGCTGTAGCTAGTATTGTAAATATGACCCGAAGTGGTCAACACTGGAACAGAGTTGTATAGGTTACCGCAGAAGAAGAAAGAATTTTCACCACCCACACCCCCAATTTGTTTCCTTGTTTTCAGGTGTGGGTTTTAAAAAGCAAAGCCATCTACCTTTTTTATAGAGTGCATGTCTGCATGTTTAAGAAACATTGATATGTGCAGTGGCATAGATTTGTGATAATCTCAGTTATTGAGACATAAAATGGCATAGATTTCTGATGATCTCTGTTATTGAGACACGAAATGGCACAGATTTTTGCTGATCTAGGTTATTTAGATGGGAAATGGCATAGAGTTATGAAGATAATCTACGTTTTTGAGATGTGAAATGGCATTGATTTTTTTATAATCTAGGTTATGCAGCAATTTAGAACCTACCATAGCATACTCTTCATTATCTCACTCTGTGCTTTATCACAATTATTACAGAATTCATAAAGTGTCAGTTGACATGTGATTTTTTTTAGATTAAAAAACAAGGCAAGTATAACACCTTTGAAGTATTGTTACATCGATTTTACTGTGGTAATTCTGTTTTATTATCAGTCAAAGTTGTCTTACAAAGACATGGGTTTTTGTCGATTTTCGAGTAGAAGAAAACATACTTTGTATAAAGAACTTGACCTCTTATTCTTAAAGGGAAGGTAAACCCAAGGATATTAAGATAGCGTCTAAAGAAACTCGCACCCAGTTTGTTCCATTTTCTATCTGTATCATTCAGATAGCTCTTTCCATGGCTGGGTGCTGGCCCTTCCTTTCCTATCAAATTCCCCTTCTTTCCTCACCCTCGTTTGTGGTCATGGACAGACAAAAACAAGAGGTTTGAGTACAGTGGTAAGAAATCATTGGATAAGAAAGGTGCAAAAAAACCCTACATTTTTGCTAGCTTTCAATGTGTGAATGTAAGACGGTGCAGTAAAGCCGCCATGCAGCCTTATAAGTTCTGGAGTCAATAGAAATTGCACAGAAGCCAGCTTTTGACTGTCAAATCATTCTGAACTTAATGTGAATGAGAAATATGTCTGTAACATTTCCGAATCATGTGATATGTATGTGGGCCATCATAATTAGAAGAGTTTTTGGAAAGTTTCGCTAACTCTTGTTGTGTTTACCTTGTGGACATGATGCAAGATCTGTCCATTATTAGGACTTTCAAGGCCTGTCTCATATGCAAAAATGCAGCAGCTTCTCTGTGAAGTCACTTTTTATATTCACAACTAGGTACAATCTTTAAAATAGAGTGAAAAAAAGAAAGTGATTGGAATGGTAGAGCCTTTTTTTTTAGTAGAAACATTAAAGCTAAACAAACTGTCGAGATGTTTTAATCTTCAAGGCAGAATAACATTTTCTGTTTCACTACCAAAAAATTGCATATCAAATCCTAGCTCAACCTGAAAACATCAATGCAGTAAATCAAATGTCCTATCAGTGAAAGGGTGTCAGAATGTATTTTGTTGTACAGGTGCTTATGGCTATCAGAGTGATTTGCAATTCTGTTAAAATCTGCCTTTGGTAGCTCTTGAGAGTCGTCTAAACCTGCGCCTGAACCAGTCTACATTCGTGAATAGTTATTGCTAGGCTAGACAGGGTTGGACAAGCTCTGTGGTTGCCGACAAAAAAAACTATTATTCTCATGTTGTGCATAAAATCTGAATGCATCACAAACTCTTGATTGTTTTTGCAAATGTGACCGAGTGAACTTAATGTAGGTTGGGAACATGAGTAAGAGGATTCCCTCCCCTGGCATTTTGGGAGCTGGAAGATAAGTGGTTGTGTGTTTTTTTACTAAGCTGGGATTGGTCACGCAACTTTGTGATGCGCTCGGCAGTGTCTTCTCATTCTGGGCTTATGCTTGTAAGACTTTGCCACTTCATCCTTCCTTACGCATGCCAAGTATCATGTGATATGCTCTCATTACACAAGTAAGATTTGCTTTTAAGAAGGCAAGAAAGAAACATGGACATGCAGATTTACGTTGTGGCGATCAGCACTAATGTTTTCTTCAAAGCGGTATCTGGCGGTCTCCTCATGTACTATGTTCCAGAAATGTGGCGGGTTGACGACACGTAATGTTAGAGTCACGTATGTTGAAGGAGAGAGCGAGAGAAGGAGGGAGAGGGAGAGAGCTGATGTAGAAAAGCATGCGTGGTATTAATGGTTAAATGCATGCTCTATCCTTCTTCAGCAATTACTTTTGTTTTAGTGTCAGCTATTGTTCTTATCCAACTGTTCTCCCAACCATACATAATGTATATACAGATATCTTTCGTATTTGTGAGAGAGATAAAATTTCTGTATTGTCCCGTCGTGGCCGACTTAGTTAGATTTGTAACGAAGACCGTTTGGGGTAGGAATGTGGTTTTGGAATTTAGTTCTTACTTGCTGTTTTTTGCCTTTTCAGCTGCACTTGTGCTCGACCGGTTCATATGCTGCCATCGTCTTCACTCTCCAGCGAACCAGTTCACGGGAGGTATCTGATTTCGGTGGCCCAGCTCTCATCTTGTTCGTTTGGCAGGTGACTGGAGTTAGTGGGTCAGCGTGGACTCCACTTGCAAGTCGGGGATTTATGGGAATCCCCCTGTTAGGAAGGAGCAGTGTTTTCTTTCACTGAGCTCTCTCCCTCTCTCCCCTCTATACTCTTTTCTTTCCCTCTTCCTCTCTGGTTGGAGAATATCAATTATCAGGGGAAGAGATGGTCGCTGTCTCCGATAATGCAGTCTGTTCTCCTCGAGTTATCCGCTTTTCTTGTCATCCTCTCCCTCTGCGCTGTTTTTCTCTCCACCAGGAACCTGTGGGATCCAGCATGCCTTTGGGATGAAGGAAGAATTTACACTCATTGACAATCTACTATAGTTTCGACTATTTGCCTGGTTACTTCCTGAAGGTGATCATGGATGTTCTTAAAAGAGAGGTTATTTATGCCATTACTTAGGCCTACTAGCAGATTCCATGGCTGTTTTTCTTGTTGATAATTTGAGCTCAAACTGTAGTCCTATTCCAAGGAACATCTTTTAGTTACTGCTTGAATTTGCCTCTTCAGAAAGTTACGAAGATCAGATGTAATGGTTTCTGGTTCAATGCGGTAAAGGGTTGAGACAGCTGTGCGGATAAGACCGCAGGCTTCCATGCACGTATGAGTTTCGAGTCCACGCCCAGCAGCAGTGCCATTTACCAAGGCCCTTTATCTTCCTTGCTGAGAGTCGATCAGAGGAGACTTGTAGCTGTTGGTGTCATGTGTAGGAGAACTATACACTATGTATGCACCTAGAAAAACCCACTTCACTTTCCTCATAAAGAGTAGGGTGAAATCCCATTGAGACGGTCTGAAAATGGACACAAAACTGGCAGATATCTGCAATAATCTTTAATAGGAGTGAAGGAGGCAGATAACCTGAAAGGGGAAGAAGGGGAAGAAGAAGAAGAAGAAGAAGAAGAAGAAGAAGAAGAAGAAGAAGAAGAAGAAGAAGAAGAAGAAGAAGAAGAAGAAGAAGAAGAAGAAGAAGAAGAAGAAGAAGAAGAAGAAGAAGAAGAAGAAGAAGAAGAAGAAGAAGAAGAAGAAGAAGAAGAAGAAGAAGTAGTAGTAGTAGTAGTAGTAGTAGTAGTAACTTGTGTCTAAATTTGGAGATTCACTTTCTGTCCGATCTTTTGAATAGCACCAAAGAATAACTATATGAGATTTGGGATATATCACTGTATACATGTATGCAAGATGAAGGAGGTATCTCACGTGTGTTATACCTCCCTGCAGTGGTACTTGGTGTATGATCACTATGCTGTGTACAAAGGCTGCTGATGAGGATAAGGAATCAAATTATTCTCTTCCCCTACATGAGAAAGTGAGCTCAAATTTAGGATGCATCCCTTATTGTCCAGAACCCACAGCGCATCAACCTAACATATACTGATGTCATTTCGCAGACCATCTGTTCCACTCCAGCCAATAAATTCTCAAAAAAGGGCAATAACATTTAGAGTACAAAAACAGGGTGCAAGAAGTTCTTCACATTAACCTCCAGAACTGCACATATCTCTCTTATTTTTTTCTTGTCTTTTCTTCTTTTCTTATAAAATCTTTCCAAATCATGATGGGTCCATTGTCACGATGACATTTTGGTATTTCTGTTGGCAGATGTTAGTGACAAATTTATTGCTTCAAAATAGAAGGCAGTATTTTGGGAGGCGAAATGGCTCTCAGCTGAGAGCCTGGGCCGGCAGCCCAGGGCAGAAATTATTTTTGGAAAACTTCAGCAGTCAGGTGGGAAATTGATTTCGCGACGGGGTATCAAGTGAATGCTGGCAGATCATGTTAGTCGTCTTTAGCACCCTTCTCCCCCCCCCCCCCCCCGAACTCTCCTCCCCTTACTCAAACCACCTCACCCCATCATTCATGCAGATTGAGAGTTACTTTATCATATTCTCATTTATCATAGAACAAAAGCGCAGTCACATTGAAGACGAATGCTTTGTAGAGCGTAATTCCTTTCCAACCATCCATGAGGTGCTACCCCAGTAATGTGCTGGTGTTCAAAGGCCATAGCTCCCCACCCCCCTTTACTTTGCAAGAGTTTGTCCTCTTTTTATTGCATTTTCTGCTTCCATGTGATGGCTTGCACTCATGACTATTGCATCAGTGAAACTCCTGTTTTAAAAGGTGATTGCTGAAAATGACTACAAATTTGTATATCTGCAGGAAGTATAAAAGTTGCTTGTGTTGAATAGCAGTTTCGCAAATCAGAGAAATTACTCATTTGGATGCGGATGCAAATAATTAGACCCTAAATATCTGAGTGGGGTTATGATAATTGTTTTCCACACATTTTGCCATCAAACTACTCATTACATGTGATATTCCTCCCTTCCCTTCTCCTCCCCCACCTCCCTCCATCTCATAGAGACGCCACATCCTGTTTCCACACACTTCTCGTCCAACTGTTCCCTCATCTTGATATAGCAAGATAAAGATCACATTCCATCCGTTTTCCCCCAAGGCGTCCCCCTCTGCACCTGTAAGCCCCCCATACCTGCTCCCCTATCAGTCTTCTTCCAACACCCCCTCTCTACCACTGCTCCCCATGAACGTCTTCCATTCCCATATCCCCCTCCCCCTTCCCCCACTGCCATTACCTCCCACTATTCCTAACTCATCCCATCAATACATCCATGCGCCCCAAACTATCCCCCCTCTTCCTGCCCATTCCTTCGCCCCAGTTGCCATCTCCCCTGTGGATCATTTCATTTGCAGATGTCCAGATGGTAAAGGATGGTTGCTGATGAATCTTGGGCAACCTCAATTCTGCAGATTATTACTTCTCAATCAAGCCCTGGAGATGGAGGGGGGAAAAAGAGAGGGAAGCAGAGGGGTACCAGAAAGGAATGATATGAGAGTTGAAAGAAGCAGATACATAAATGGATAACACAGTAGGCAGATGTTTGAGCTGTTACTAGGGGTGAGGGATGGGGGGGGGGGGGGAGAGGGGAGGGGGAAGGGGGGATTTGGACTGGTGAGGAAAGAGAGGGGGGTTAGTGGTAAAGTAAAGAGAGGAAATATAAAAAATGCAGAGCTAGGTTTTAACTTGGTTGTACATAAATCATAAGAGTTCTTTCATTCTACTATCCGTCATTCGCAATGTAGGGGGCCTACATTTTTTCTTCATTAGACTAGAGTTATAAAGATTTTTCTTTTTAATGCAACACGTGATAATCATGGCATTTCACCAAATAAAAGTGGAAGAGTGTTACTGCAAATGGCATCATAAACCTGATGGAATGGTCTAATTACAACTGTCTGGATGCTAATGATGGTGGCAAGAGTTACGCCATTTGCTGACATGATTATGTCAGACATTTGTTTCACTGATGTAAATGTGTTTTACTTTATGTGCAATACAAGGATGTCCTCAGGCAGATGCATTTACTATGACTCAAATGGGAATGGATGTGATTGTTGCTAGGTATTAATATTTGTTTAAATGCCAATCTATATCAAGTGGTAGACAGCAGGTTTTTTGTTTTGTTGATATTGTTTGTAAATCACCCCGAACTATCCTAAAATGTTCACCATACTTCTAAAGGCGAGCTTTGATTATACTCTGATTGTACACTGGGGGTTAGGTTGAATGATCTGTTAGGAACCTGCTGAATAACTGCAATCATTGATAGGATAATACAATGTATGTCTTCAACAGAAAGCAAATGAAAGATGAGAAAAAAAGTAGTGGCTTGTTTAGTGACTCACATTTCTTTTCTTTGTAGGCCTTCAACTCAGTTACATACACAGTCACTACAGGTCAAAGCTGAATTCAAGGAGAATTGTACAAGTTCAACATCTTACACCTATAGAGTGATAAATCTGCAGCACGAAAACACATGAATTCCTTGATGTGTTCTATCCATTCCTTCTTTCAAACACGCACGCACGCACAGACATGCATACATGCACGCAAACACACGCACACACCTACACAAACTCTGTGTCCTGTTTCATTCGTTCATTGTCACAACAATCTGTGGTCTCGAACACGCCGCATTCAGGTGCAGACTTTTAAACCTATACACCCACGCTCACTTCCTCCAGTGGCGTCGTCAGCGGCTGCGTCTCTCCCCTGCCTTGGACTCAACCTACCTGGAGTGTGTTGCCACGGCTAGTCTTCGACTTCAGTCCCTTCACATGCCCAATTCAATGGCATGCCAAGAAAGAATATTGTGTCAAACCCTCACCCCAACCCCACCCCCCCCCCCTCCTTCCATTGCATATTGTGCAGCAGCAAGGAAAAGACGAAGGTCTGGATAAGCGACCGACGCTAATCCATCTCAGCATCTCCCCCAGCTCAGAGAGACCATTCCTGACATCTGGGACAGGTGGCGATGCGGACGCGGAGAGCTCTCCTCCCGATGAATGCATCACGGCTCCTTTCTTCGTGCGCGCCATCTCCACCCCTCTTTCTTCTCCCCCTCCTCTTCCTCCTTCTCCTCCTCTTCTTTACCAGTGCGGGGAAGATCTACAGACCCTTGCCAAGTCTGCACACAGTTTGCCGTTCATCCAAACAAAATGGCAGCTGCTTTCACAGTATGAAAAGTTGTTCATATCTAGATCTCTTCTTTCTCTCCTTCCTTTTTCTCTCCTTCTCCCTTTAAGTCTTTCTTTACTATCTTTTTGTATTGAAATACTATACATGAGGTGGTCTTCCACTAGATATCCCCCCCATGAGTATTTGTCATCAACTCTTCCTTGCTGTTTGCTATACCTGGATACCAGCTGCACAACAGTAGAACTGATACCTGATAAGATGCGTTTATTTATGGGTGAAGTTTCTGTGTGCTAACAGCTTGAACTGAGCAAAATATGTAAAACCTGAAGTCATTTGGAAGGAAAAAAAAATTCATAACAGCCAATATTAGAACACAACTTTTTCCTTATGTGTTATCCATGTGACTTAATTTGAAATATTAGATATTATAGGATCGATGGATAGATGAAAGCATTGCAGTATGTTTGTCATATTTTGTTTTCTTTAAATAGCTATTTATATTATAATTATGATAATGATTATGAATGTGACTGTCATTGTAGATAAAATCATGATTGTGGTTTGGATGTTATCATTATCTGAAATGTTACCATAATCTTTATCATTTCCTCAATCGTGCAGGAAAGATGTGTTGGAATGTATCATAAATGACACACGCCAACAAAGTATATCTCAAGCACAAAGTGTTATGAAGGAAATTACATGATTGTGTTACCACCTTTCCCACACAACCAGAGAAGAGTACTGATGCAAAATCACTATGTTCAGACGATTAATATCACTGTTTGGGTGTGCTTTATACCAAGCAGTTAGGTTGATAGTTCATTGATAATATGATGATTAAAATCTCGTTTTCAAATATTTGTCTATTTTCTGTCATATTCTCTCTGAAATACTCCCTATGTTCAATTGCTTTCATTGGTATTACTTTCTCTTCAGCGGGAGTAACAGTAGGTAGAATATCACAAGCCTATGATGTCAATTGATGTGGTGTAGACAGCTTGAGTGGGCTACAGTGAATGATCGTGGGAATTCTAACTGTTCTACAGTCGCCATAAAGTTTACCAGGCAGAGAGCAAGTTTGCATGAGGATACCGCTAAATGTGTCATATTTGTGCCGTAATCATGGCTGTGAAATGTGGCGACCAGGAATTTATCTTCCCAAGGAAAACTGGGCTATTCTCGGGTCGCCGATGATTTCAGATGTCATCGTTGGGATTTATCGCATTGCACATTACGGATTAATGGGACTTGAGCAATGCACATGTGCCCAGTTTTGAAATTAGATTTCCGGCAAATTTACACACACCCCCCCCCCCCCCCCCCCCTTTCTTCCTTTCCATGTATTGCTACTTGAGCGTCTGGGTTCGAGGAGCCTGGATCCGTTTGTGCCAACTGCTCGGATATTGAGACACTCCACATCCGGTTGAAGCCACCATACGATCAATTTCATTCTTGGATCTATACATTGCTGTCTGGAAGAATATACATTCTCTGACTCAAGATGACTTGGGGTTCTTTGCACATGAAATCAGGCATTTTGTTTTGTTTTGTTTTTTTCTATTTCTTGAGAAATGAATTAATGTGAAAAATGATAGATGGGTACAATAAAAAATAGATGATATTTCAAGCATTCTGTTTGTCTCATAATCTGTATAAGTCAGCTCAACATGATGCAGAATGACAGTTTCATAAAGTTGTCTCTGCTGAAATAGAGGTGAATGCCGTTGAATTAACATTGATGCTAACGCATCCCCCGTGATATTTTGGAATTACCATGGACTTCGCACACAACCCGTGAGCTCTTTGCTGGCAGTCAGGGATAGTATAGTATTGGTTGAGGTGAGGATTCAGCTTTCAACTTTTTTGTGCGATACATATACACCAGTTTATGAAGTGTTAAATCGGTTTTGAAATGGCTGAGATATCCAAAAACAAAGTAAAGCAAAGCAATCCTAATAAATGGTTAGGATCGCTTGGTTTTGGATATCTCAGCCATTTCAAAACCAATTTACACCAAATAAACTTTGAATTCCTCCTAGAATTACACGTTCTTCCATATTACGTAAGATGTTCCTCACTACATTGTAATTTGTATCTCCAAAAATCATCATCAAAAACGTTGGAAACCTGAAGCCCATTCGACTTGTACCATCTCTTTGATAAGAACAGATTGAATGCTTGAGTTGCATCTGCCAGTTGGAAATTGGTATAACCATGAGCATTACATCGTTGGTTGACTATTGATGATGGCTCCTTCTGCGTGCATACAGATTGAGTCTGGATCTGATTCATACTGCTGAGTCTCCAAGGCAGTTTGAAAAAGAGAAGTATGATGCAGATAATACAGTTCATCGTAAGACAATAATGGAATTAGAGGCGCATGTTGAAACATTTGGCTCAAACCACAGCATGTGACCTTAATATAATGTAGAATGGAGCTCTGTGCGTTGAGGGACGAAAAGAGGCGAGAAACCACGAAGTGCTCATCGATGACTTACGCTGCCTTATGTATGTAGTTCACTCCGGAGCATTAGTCCGCAGCTGCATTTTTGGCCCAGGAAAATAATGGACCGAGGCTTACTGTCGCAGTCTTTCGACACCAGATGCGAGAGCACATGATACTGATTGGGATGATCACGGTCTGTCTAGTATATGTTGGTTTGCTGGGGATTTAAATGCTTCTTTGTGGTGGTGGTCATGGGTGGGGCGTGTGGCAGCTAAGGGAGTGGCTCAGGGGGTATAAGAATATGTCAATCATTGCTTGAATGCTTTGCTGCCTCCGATCTGTGGTTGCACGCCTGTGGATGGGCGGTGTACGTTGTTGGACTTTGGAGCTCTACGGCTAGAGTTCACTGTCAGAAGCAAGTTTTTTTTTTCATTGATTTAAAAAAAAAAGATGATTAGAGAGTTGCGATGCATTGTCCGAAGAAACAATACCATATACACCGTGCAATACTACTGTATAGAAGGAAGGAGAAACTGGACACTATCTGTTGAATATTCCATTTTGGTTAAGATCCTTGAGGTCTACTTGAAGTGATTAAGGATGACTAATTATACTCTTCCTTTATTATTTGAAGTTGTTAGTTATTTGGATAATTCACAATTGTGAAGGAATTGCGTGAATTTCCTTAAACTTTAACAGAGAGTTTCATCAATCTCTGTACATGTAATCCACAGAGATTTGATAGGGGAAATGTGTCCTTAAAAATTTCGGTCTAAAGAGAGATTTTCTTTTTATATAATCTTTTGTGTGGATAATACTGGATCTTTCTAAGCTGCATGTGGCTTCTGTAAGCTTTAAAAGGAAATGAAAGGAAAATTATTAGTAATTAGTAGTTTTATTTTCAATATAATGCATCACTCATTTAAGTTTGAACTGAGTGTGGCCTGTGCGTCTACCCTTTTGGTCTGATATTGAGTAATCCTTGTAGCTTTACTTAAAACATAACACACCTACTTTTCATTAGTAGTCGGTTAAACTGATACCTTACATCATTGCTTGATTAAATCTGACGGAAGTGAAATTTTCCAGAAGAACCAAAAAAAAAAAAAAATGATAAAGAATGAAGTGTTGCACAATGATTTTTGTCTCTGTTTTAATCACGAAGGTGACATGGTGATAGAAGCCTGCCCTCTTGAGTCAGGCACCAGACTGGGCCATGCTGTGACAGGAGTTCTGAGATGGCTGGAAGTTTTTAAGTGAAACGTTGCAACACAGTGATGTCATCCATGTATGGAATTATCGTGCAGTGCTTCATTGTTTTTATCATTTTTTTTCTTCTTCTGTAAAACTTCACTTCCATCAGATCTAATCAAGCGATGATGTAGGTTGAGTCCAACCTTTTATTAGGATGTCTTTGTTTTTAGATATTTCAGCCATTTCACAAGTGATTTTCATCAAATGAATTTGAATTCCTCTTTGAATTGTATGCCGTTTGATATTTCATAAGAGGTTTCTCACTATCTCACAAAAAAAGTTGGAAACCTGAAGCCCCATCTCAACCAAGTAGGCCTAACTATACATCCCTTTAAATCATATCCAGTGCAATAATCTTCTCCAGATTCAACTGAACATTGCGTGAGCTTCGACAAGGGTCCCTCTTTGGGGGATACTTACCCAGAACCAATGATGTCCAGCAGTTGATGCATGGAGAAATGATTTATCATGAACACTTGTAGTGGGCTCGGGTCTATATCTTTCTTGGTTTGTTTCTGTGTTCATTCTGCCACTCACAATATCTATGTCATGGTGTATTGTTATCATCCAAGGAATACACATTGAAGTAAGAAGTCACTTTTGATATCTCACAGAACTGACTTTGGGGTACGAGGGGGCAGAGTGCATGAAATACAGGAAAATGAAGAAAGAAAAAAGAAAAAACTCTTATTAATTTCCCTGGTTTTCCACTCTCCTTGCAGGTATTGATTTATTGCCTTTAATGTCTTTGAGAAAAGGAAAATGTAGACAAGTTCAAAGCCGGTCTGGTTTATATTAGGACGTGATTCACGCCGACGGCCAAATTACCCCGCAAGACATCTGCTTAGCATCAGGTCCAATTTACGACAAACCGTTAAATCATCATGTACCTGATGGACTCCAGATTGTGTAGATCTGTTGTCTTATTCCATGCCTGGACGTGATCTGCCTTACTAGTTTTGCTTGTGATTCCTGGCTTACCCTCCCCCCCCCCCCATTCCATGCTTGATAGATGCCAGACTGTATACCTAGACTTTTTCATTTCTGTCTTTTGTTTTTTATTTCATTTGTCTGTTCCGTGGTGATTTACAAGAGAAAGGAACTGCTGGTAGGAAAACAACAGGAAATTATCTGTGGTTATTCTTTGCTACACACTTGTTGTTCTGGGGCAGTTCTAATCATTCTGTCTTCTGCATGTCTCTGTCGCATTCTCGTCAAATATTTTTATACCAGGCAGGGGTTAATAGAGTGATGCTTTTTGATAGTTTTGTGTGATTGTACACATTTCTGGATGGCATGCAATCTTAATTGATTGTGTCATCGAACTGTTAGACAATGCTAGTGTGTTTCATGTGGGCATTCATTGCACTGGAAGCCATGGCATGATATATTATCATTAACTAATTTGCAAATTTACTTCCTTTTCCACAACAGCTATTTCACCTGTTATCCTTTCAGGGGGGTAGAAGACAATCTGTTCTCTCCAAGAAAGTCCAAATCTGAGCCCAAGGCTGAGCCCAAAGATGATATGGCCACCACCTGCCTGTGTTTTCTGTCCAGTTTACAAGAACGCTATTCTTAATAACTGTTAGTTTCTTGGCAAACAAGTTTTTGTTTCTTTCATTTCAACGACAGGTGTGAATATGCCAGGGAAATTGAGGCTGTCTGGCTAGTCTCATCTTCAGGCACTCCTTTTCTCTTTATTTCGAGTGATGATGGCCCCCTTAGCCATTGAGGACGGACTGATTTTGCTATAACACACATTTTCCATAGACGCCTGCCCGAGTATACTAGGGACTTGTCCTCAATGGGTTAGCTGCAGGCGCTCTTTGTTACCGCTCTGTGATTGTACCAAAATATTTCTGTTTTTGTGGCATTTCATTTCTTACAAGAAAAGGCTCTTTCATTCATTTGTGTCATTTTTACCGTGATGAAAATTAGTCAGAGAATGCGAATGCACTGTCACTCACCCAGACTTTGTTCGGTGATCTTTTGTTCAATTGCTAACATTTTTATTTTGGACTGTTGATATTGGTGTACTACTAGCCTACAGGGAGCATTCATAGAATGGCATGAATTCCAAACTAATCTTAGTCTGATGGTAACATGTCAAGAGTGCTGTGATTATTATGTGATATTCCATAAATTGTACAGCTAGCATGGTTGTATTTCAGGATTTATGTCCATAGTGTGAATCCTTAAGTTTATGAAATATGTACTTAGATAGTCACTTTGCATTCACCGTCTAGCTCCGTTGTAGAAACCTCAAAACTCTTGATGTGACTGGGGTTACTGCTGTATACCTGTTTTGGTAGAAATGATTCCCCCCCCCCCCCCCCCTTCCCAACCCTTCCCAGTGGCAATGATACAAGTGACTCAGTGATCACCGTTGAAGTCCTTCGCCCCCAACAACTCCTATCTCCCTTCTTTGCCAGTTTGACTAACTGCATCTGCCCCTCTCTACATCCTGCATACACCCTGCTTGTCACGGCTGAGATCTTTCCAGTTGTCTACAGCCTCATGATGAATGATCAAGCAGTTGGCTACCCTCCATAAACAGCTGAAAGACAAACAAACAAACAAACACAACAACCAAAAACTGGACCGGTTCTGATGAAAGCCGGTGCTCAGTGGCGTGAAATGAGGGCAGTGGCCAGGTTCTCTGATGAGTGAAGTGTTCAGGAGTCCTTTTGCCATCCCCGAGTTTCCTGCACCAGGTGTGTCCGGCCTGCTCGAGAGAATCTTGGAGGCGATCAACTGTACGCAGCAGTTTGCATCAATGCCATTTACTTTTCAGTGACACATGAATGGCTTGTGAATTGGATGACAGATACCAGAACCACTAAACATGCATTTGTTAAAATAAAGTGGCAAAGGAAACTTGAGAGTACAGATAGAACTCTCTTCAAGAAGCTCAGAATCAATGGTCCAAGTGCATCTTACATCACTGTCACCACAGCTATCAATACAGACAGACAGCCTTCTCACAAGAATCAGAATGGATGCATTCCCAGACTTTCTTGGATGACCCTACCCCCCTCCAAAAAAAAAAAACAACAACAACAACAAACAAACAACAACAACAACAACAACAAAAGATGAACTTGTTGAGGAAGAACTGATTTTGCTATAACACACATTTCTCAAAGACACCTGCCCTAGTATACCTGTGACTAGTCTTCAGTGGGTTTAGCTGAACAATCCCCCTGTATTTTTTGCCATGCATGTTCAGTTGTCGATATTACTATACAGGTGTGAAACAGGGCGTCTGGTAACATCACTTTTTTGTCAAATATGACTTTGAGTGATTATTCGCATGCAAACAATGATTCGTAACGACTATCAGAGCGCAATGATGTGAACCCTCAATGGGGCTGAGCTCAGTTTGAGCTGTTAGATGGTAATGGCCATTGTAAATTGGATTCCCTGATGTGGTTTGGGGCACACCACTGTACAGTACTAACAATGACATGGAATATCTCAAGCTCTCCTCACAATTTGGAAGTTTATTAAAATTAATGAATTTTTGCTTCAAGTTGTTTTTATTGCAACTGATTGACAAATTTCCCTACATTGGCGTAACTAAAGCACCGTTTATTCATTGTTTTATTAGTAGCTGTTAATACAAATCAAATTGCCCTACATTGGTGCAACGAAGCACCGTTTTTTCATTGTTTTATTAGTAGCTGTTAATACAAATCATGGGCATACGTACTCCGGCTAGATTTGAACCAATGAGGAGTTCATTGTTTGAATCCAGCGTCATTATGTACATGTGTGCCCATGATTGATTTTTTTTTTTTTTTTTATCATGGCTACTGCAATAACACTGAATAAATGGTAGTTTTTCACACTTGTCAATTTTGTTTTACTTCTTGTTCACAGCTATGTTGAGACTAGAGACAAATGAACTGATCCCTAGGATTTGTATAAAAGGAGTATATTATCCCTAAAGAGAAAGTGACTTCAAAAAACCAACAACACAAGATACTCGAAGCACATTATACAATGTAGCTATATGCTTATGAGCTAAAGTTAGTAAAGCTGGGTAGGTTTCAAAGCAAATCTAATTTGTCCAGTGATAAAATGTTCATATGAGATAAGCACAAGGATTCTTGAAATCAGAATGTAGATCCACATTTTGTTTGTCTATGCTGAAACACAGAGCTACCATAGTTAATTGTTTTCTTCTTCTTTTTTTTTTGGGGGGGGGGATATATGTCCATACCCCTTGTGAGGTGAGTGATGAGAAATAGATCTTGATCAAGTTTAACTATAAAGCCGACAATGATGATTCCAGTTTAGCATGCACAATAAACCAAGGTACGTCAACTGCAGTATTCATTGCATAGCTGTTGTACGGTACTGTTAGAAATGTATCTGGAATTTATTGGAAAGGCCAATTATGCATATAATATAGTACGTGGATGTGAGACTTCGCAGTAGAGGAAGTGGAGTACCATTATCTCAGTTCGAGACTAATTTGAGTGTTTGTGGGGACAGTCAGATGGGGGTATTGAGGGAGCGGATGGCAAGCCATCTCCTACTGCCCTGAAAGATAGCTGTCTCCCTTCTGTTGTGATCTACGAAATGCTGTTA